>NW_023658444.1:0-12500 GCF_015228065.2 Penaeus monodon | reverse complement strand
TGATATATAATATTTATATGAAATCAATCTATTATCTATCAAATTTATTTATTTTTAAATCTATCTTCAAAATCTGTTATCTATATATCTTTTTCTCTATCTATATGGCCTTTTGTTTTCTGCCCGTTCCGCTATTTTCCCAGAGTACGTTTCCTTTCGTTTGGCTTAAAACGTTTTCCCATCGTCCATTCCTGTGAGAAATGCAAATTTCCCCCCGGAAGAGTCAATTGGGTCTTTTTCGTGTTACAGGAGCCCCTTTGGGCAGCATTTTTTATGCAGATTAACCCCTTTCCTTCCCTGCCAAGCCTTTATTGGCCTTTGGAAGAACCTTTTTGGAAAACCCTAAAGGGCATGCAAAATTTATGAATTGACAAAAAAATTTAGAAGTCTTTGTATATGGCATGCCCCCATTGGCACGGGTCACTAAAAAAACCTAGCAAAAAATTTTATGAACGTGTAACGGTAATTTTTAAAAACTGATAAAAAAATTTAGTCAGTGAGGGCGTTTAAGATATTAACACGGGAGTCCCCTAATAAAAATGGGTGGGACTTTTAAAAAACAAAAATTTTTAATTTGCTCTTTTATACTCAACAGGAAAAATAATAAAAGACAGTAAAAAAAAAACAAAAAGGGCAGAGGGGGAAAAAAAAAAAAATAAGAAAAGAAAACAAATTAGGGGTGAGAAAAAAAAAAAAAAAAGAAAAAAAAAAAAAACAAAAAAAAAAAAAAAAAAATAAAAAAAAAAAAATAAAAAAAAGAAAAAAAGAAAAGGAAAAAAAAAAAAAAAAAATAAAAAAAAAAAAAAAAAAAAAAAAAAAAAAAATAAAAAAATAATAATAAAATATAAAATAAAAAAAAAAAGGGTAATAATAATTTAAAAATAATAATAAAATAATAGTAATAAAACAATAATAATAATAATAATAATAAAATAATAATAATAATAATAGTAAAAATGAAAAACCCAAAAATAAAAAAAAAAAAGGGCCCAAAAACAATAAAACCCAAAAAATAACAACAACAGCAAACAACAACAACAACAAAAAAACAACAAAATAATAATAAAAAATAATAAACTTTTAATAAAAAATAAAAAAATAAATAATGATAAAAAGTAATAATAACAAAAATTTAAAAAAAATAATAAAAAATAATAATGATTTAAAAATAATTTTAAAAATAATAATAATAAAAAATAAAAAAATAATTAAAATAATAATAATAATAATAATAATTTAAAAATAATAATAATAATAAAAGTGAGGGGAGGATGAAAAAAGATGATTTTTTTTTGTAAGCCCGAACAAAATCACCTATCCTCGCTTTATCTCGTAGAGGAAGATTGGGTTTTGAACGATTTGAAGAGCATGTAAAAATGCGGTTTTAGAGGCCATCATTCCTTGCAGGGGTTCCCGGGGAAAAAAAGGCGGGGACTGCAAAGTTAGCTTCATGTTAATACAAACCCAAGAGAGAGTGGGTTTCCTTAAAGCTTGAAGTCTGTTTATTTCTGAAGGGTTCATTTTTTGATATCTTAGGTTTGAAACCAAAAATTTTTTGGGCTCAAAAAAAAAAAAATGATTTTACTGTTGTTTTTTAAACATATTCCACACGCAAGGTTTCACACGCAGAAAATTTAATTTTCAACCCGGGGAAACATACACGTAATAACCCGCCCAAACCCGAAAAAAAAAAGAGAAAAAGAAAAACAAAGGAAAAAAAACACAAAACCACACACACACACACACCCCACAAAACACCAACAAATAAATATAAATAAATATTAAAAAAATATAAATAATATATTAATATAAATATTGGGGGGTGTGTGTGGGGTGTGTGTGGTGTGTGTGGGGGTGGGGTGTGTGTGTGTGTGGTGTGTGTTGTGGGGGGTGTTGTGGGGAGTTTTGGGGGAGGGTTATATTTATATTTAAGGGATATATATATATATATGTACATATTTTTACATTTGTAAAGGGGACAGTCATGTTTTCAAGTATATCCCGTAGGGTTTGGGGATCGGGAAGGGACATGGAAAAGGATATGGGGAAATATAAATGAGGAGGGCAGATAAACGATAACAATATATATATAATATTTTAATAATAATAAATAGAAAAAAAAAAAAAATATAAATAATAATATAAAAATTTTTAAAAAAAAGATAATTAAAAAATTTAATAAATTAAATAAATTAATAAATATACACACACACACACACCAAAACACACACACACACACACACACAAACGAACACACACACACACACACACACACACACAACACCAAAGGAAAAAAAAAGGGGAAAAAGTAATAGAATAGAGAAATAATAAGGGTTTTTGAGAATAGCTAATAGAGAAAAGATAAAGAAAGAATAAAATATATTTAAAAATAATAGAATTTTTTTGAAAAAAATAAGGAAGGGCAAAATAAAAATGATGATATAAAGAGATAGATAAGATATAATAAAAGGGGAAAGAGAAAGAGAAGAGAAAAAAAGAAAAATAGAGATATAATAAAGAGAAAAAAAATAGAAATAAAATTTTAAAAAAGAAAAGACAAAGAGAGATAATATTAAAAAAATAAATAAATAAAATAACCCTTAAAATATAAATATATATAAAAATAAATATAATAAAATATAAATTATATATATAAACAACATATATATATTTTTTGAAAAAAATAAGTAGAAAAGATTTTAAAACAGAAAGAGAGAAAGAGAGAAAAATAGATAAAATGGAAAATAAGATGGGAAAAAAAGGAAGAAATAATTATAAAAATAAATAAAGATAAAAAAAAAGGGAAAAGAGAGGGGAAAATAATATAAAAATATATAAAAAATAAAAAAATAAAAAATAAAATAATTTTAAAATATATATGAAAAATATAGAAAACAAAATTTTATATATATATAATAAATATATTTTATAGAATATTATATATAAAATATTGTATATAAAAAAATATATAAAATAGATATATATATATAAAATATGATATATATTTTTTATATATTTTATATATATATATTGGAAGGAGGAAAATGCAAAAACCCGGGAAAAATATGAGAAGGAAAAAAAAGCCAGGGGCGAACGAGAGCAAAAGGGGGAGAGGGAGGAGCGAGAGCCCGAGAGCTTTGGGTTCGCTGACGGCTCAATCAGGGGCCCCCGCTGGCTGAGATTTTGGGGGCGGGTTTTCCCTCAGCCCAGTAAAGGGAAATTTTAACAGCTACACCTCATTTCTAGAATCTGAGCGGCAATTTTGGAAATTAAATTTCATATGGTTGGGTGTCTGTGGCTTTTTGCGCGTTTTAAAACTCAGCTTTAAAGCGAGAGAGACGGTAAATCTATTTCCAGATAACTGTATATTCATCGTGTTTAGTTCCAAGTTCTAAAGTTCCCTCTGTTGGTAAGTCATGAGAAAACTTTACTGTGTCTAGAAAAGAGGTTACATGTTTTTCTTATAAACGATAATGTATATAGTTATCCCTTCCATGTAAGTGTCAACTTAACTATCTATCAATTTATCTATATCACTTCACAACACCCCAAAACCCCCCACACACATATATAAATAGGGGTTTTTTGGGGAAATTTTTAAAAGGGGGGGGAAAGGGGGGGAAAGGGGGTTTTAAAAAGGGGGGGGAAAAAAGAAAATTTAGAAGAAAAAAGGAGAAAAAATAAAAAAGAAAAAAAGAAAGGGGGGGAAATACGGGTTTTTCAAAAACGAGACACACCAGCGAGCAGCAGCAGTCACACACACAAAGCAAAAGAAAAAAAGGGGAAAAGAAGAAAAAAGAGATACAAAAAAACACACAGAAAAAAAACGGATAATAAAAAAAATAAAAAGAGATAAAAATTTTATTATATATTATAATTTCCTTTTATATATATATAATTAAAATAGATATATATATATTAAAATTTAAAAATTTTATATAAAATATATATATTTGTAGAAAAGGGGATGAAGGGCAGTGAAATCTTCGCAATACAAGATATTTCATTCTCATTTATTTCCTTTCTACATTTTTTAAATAATACGGGGTTTTTAAAAAATAAATATATTTTATATATATATAATTTTAAAATATATAATATATATATCATTTCGGGAAAATACCCAAATAACACACTTTAGGGGGGGTAAGGATAAAAAAAAAAAAAAAGAGAGAGAGGGGAAAAAAAAAAAAAATAGAAGAAAAAAAGATTAAAGAAAACAACGGAAAAAACTCTAATAACACACTTTTTTGGGTTAGAACGGAAGATATATTTTTATTAATATATAATATATATATAATATATTTTAAAAATAAAATTTTTTAGATAGATAAAAATATAATAAATATATATATATTAATATATATATAATATATATATATATATATATTAAAAGTATATATACATATAATATATAATATATATTAAAATATATAATATATATATATAATAAAATTTTATATTAATATATTATAAAAATTATATAATTTATATATATATATATATATAGTTTCATGTATATATATATATAAAATAAATATATATTATATAATATTATTTTATATAATATATATTTTAAAAAATAGATAGATAGATGATAGAAAAGATAAAATAAAATAGATTTGATAGGGTGTGTGCGTGCGTTGGGTGTGTGTTTTTATGGGTGTGAGTGTAAAAAATATATATATATATATATATATATATAATATTATATATTTTAATAAATTTTAAAATATTATATTTTAAATAATATATTTTTATATAGTATATATATATGCACATAAAATAAAATATTTTAATAAATAATAGATATATATTTTTATATTATATATATAATAAAAGAATAAAATATATATATATATATATATAAAATATATATATATATATTTAGATATATAAAATATTTTAAAAAAATATATTTTTATAATATGGGTGTGTGTGTGTGGATGTATGTGGGTTTGGTATGTGCCTGTTTTGTGCGTTTTTATGTGTGTAGGGGTGAGAGAGAGGGGAGATGGATAAATAGAAGATAGATAGATAGTAGAAGAAAAGAAGATAGAGCGAGGAGAGAGATACATATTGTAGATTGATTGAAAAAGATGTAAAAAAGTAGATAAATAAAAGGGGAAAATGGATACAAAATACCACACACACAGAAATAACCCCACACCCCAAAACCCACACAAACACACACAACACACACACAAAACAAAAAAACACAAACACACACACCCCCAAAACACACACACACACACACACACACACACACAACAACACACAAAACACCCCAAAATATATATATTAAAAAATATATATATATATAATATATATAAAAATATATATTGGGATAATATGTGTAAAATATATATATATTTTATGTACGGGGTATAATATATAATATATATAATAATATATTTTTTTTATATATTTATATATATATATTATATAAAATATATATGTATGTTTATTTCGTTAAAAAAATAAATAAATGAATATATAATATATACATATAAATATAATATATATATAATATAAAAATAATATCTATATTAAAAATATATAAAGTGTGTGTCAAGGCTAATAATGTTATATATATATATTATATTTTTTATATGGTTATATATATATATATATATAAATTTTTTTTAAAATTAAAATATATATATATTAAAATTTTATATATATTTTATATATAAGGGGTGGTGTGGGTTTTGGGACATGGGCTATAAATGGGATATAATATCTATATAATATTATAATATATTAAAATATTTTATATATTATAATTTTATTATATTAAAATTATAAATATATATATATAGGGATGTATGTATACCGAGAGAGTGACAGAGAGAGAGAGAGAAAAGGGAAGAGAGAGAGAGGGCGTACTGAGTTTATTGATAGAGAGACTGATAAATAGTTGATAAATGAATTATTTTTTGATGGAAGATACCACTGAAAAACCCCACACCACCATACAAACACTATCCCCTCTCTCTCCCCCTCCCCCAAAAACACAAAAACAAACACACAACCCGGACAAAATATATAACATACATATATGTATATAATATAATATAATATAATATAGTTTAGATATTATAATATAGAAAATGTATGTATGTTATATATATTATAAAAAATACAAATATATATATATATATAATATATAATAATATATAAAATATATTATATTTTATATTTAAAATAAATAAAACACAAACCCCACACACACACACACACACACAAAACACAAATAAAACACACACAAAACCCCCACACACACCCAAAAACCCCACACACACAAGCCCCACATATAAAAACCCCACATTTCACACACACACACACAAAACACTCAAAAAACACAACACACACACACACAAACACAACCCCACACACACACAACCCCCACACACACACAATAATATAATAAAAATATTTTATTAAAATTATATATATATATATATATAAAATACATAACAATTATAAAGTATATATAGGGATATTTTTAGAAAATATAATTTTCGTACATTTTTAAATATATAAAAATAATATATATATAATTTAATAATATAATATATATATATTATATATATAATATAATATATCTATATTATATATATATTTTATAAAAATATATATATATATACTATATACATTACACAAAATATGACATGTATATAATTTATAAAATTATATATATATATATAAATATATAAATATATATATTTTATATTGGGGGCGCGGTTTTCCGAAAAGGTTAGAGCGTTTGGACTCAAAAAACTGTACGGGCGGTTTAAACCCGAGTTGAGGGTTTTGAGGCACGGCCCGGGACGTTTTTTCCCTTGGGGAAGGGAAATTCCCCCCGATTGCCCTGCCCAGCCCCTGGGTGGCCAAAACAAACCCATGTCAGGGGCCGGGGGAAATAGAGATGGTGACTCGGAAAAAAAAAAAAAAAAATAAGAAAAAACACCGGGCGGAAGGCAATGGCAAAAACCCCCGCTCTAAATTGCCAAGAAAAAAACAGGGGAAGGCCCCTGAAACACCAAAGGGCCCCGGTGGCCGAATGGAGGGGGATCGGGAAAATCCCAAAACTGTCCCGACGGTAAACTGAGTTTAAGGGTTCGAAGTCACCGACCCGGGGCGTTGTTCCCCTTTTGGGGAAGGGGAAAAATTCACCTTGATTGCCTACCAGCCCAAGTCAGTGGGTGGTCCCAAAACCCGGGGTTTAAAATAGAGAGAAAAGATTACCCCAAAAAAAAAAAGGGAAAAACCCCGGGACTTCCGTGGAAAGGAAAAGGGGGGCCCCAAACCCCGTATCACCCCAAGAGCCCTCAAAAACCCAAAAATTTCAATTAAGATCATGCTGGACCACGGCGGCCCCAGACATGAACCCACCAAATTTAAAAGGGATGATGATTTTATATTATATATATAAAAAAATATATTTTATATATATATATATATATATATATATATATAATAAGAGAGAGAGAGAGAGAAAAGGGGGAGAGAGGAGGAGAGATGAGAGAGAGAGAAAGGAAAAAAATTATTTTTAGATTTAAATTTATAGAGGAGAGATAAAAAAGATAGATACATGAATTAAACTGGTTAGATACCCCAAAAACACACACAACACACTCAACACACCCACACACACACACACAACACACACACAAAACACCCTACAATATTTAAAATATATTTTATAATATATATAAATATATATATATATATATATTTTATTTTTTTTATATATAGTATATATATATTATACTATGTCAATGGAAAAAGTGTCGGTCTTCATCCGAGGGGTCGGCCCGGGTTTGCGCCCCGCTCAGGCGCGCGGGTTATGCTGTGGCTGGGGGACCAAAGGGGGCAAAAGGGCTCGGGTTTCCCGGGGAGTCAAAAAAGGATGCACACCAAGAATATCCTTTTTAACAAAGGGGAATTTAAAACCCAATTTTTTTTTTAAATAAAATTTTGAAATAATAAAAAATATAAAGATAAAATAAATAATATAAGATATATTAATATATAGGGTTGGGATGTAAAATATAACGTAATATATGAATATAAATATAATAAGATAATAATATAAATATATATATATTTTATTATATATTTTACAGGGGTGGTGTGTGTGTGTGTGTGTTGGGGTGTGGGCGTTTTGTGGTGTGTGTGTGTGTGTGTGGGGTGTGTTTTGTGTGTTTGGTGTGTGTGTTTTGGGGTTTTTGTGAAATGTGGTGTTTGTGTGTGTGGGTGTGTGTGTGTATAAAAGTAAATATATGTATTTTTGTGGGGCGTGTGGGTGTGTAAAATATTAAAATATATTAAAATTATATATTTTATATTATATATGTATTATTGTATAATATGTATATATATATATTTTAAATATAAAATATATATATTAAAATAATATATATATATTTTATATATATGGGGTGTGGGTGTGTGTGGGGTGTGGGGTGTGTGGGTGGGGTGTGTTTGTTTGGGGTGTATATAAAAATAATAAAATAAAATATTAAAATATATATAAATATATAAGGAATATAAAAATAATAATTTTAAAATGTAAAATATATAATTATAAATATATATATATAATTATATATTTTATATAGATTTCTATCTATCATCATCACTTTTTTCTACTATCTATTTTATTTTTTTTTTTTTATCTTTTATATAAGATAATAATATAATTATATATAAATTTGTATATGTATATATATATATTTTATATATATAAGATAAATTATATTATAATATATAATATGTGGGAAAATAAAATATATATATATATATATATATATATAATTTTATTATAAAATATATTTTAATTTTAATTTTATATACATGTTTTGGGGGGTGTGTGGGTGTGTGGGGGGTGGGGATGTGTATGTGTGTGTGTGTTGGGGTGTGATGTGTGTGTGGGGTGTGTGTGTGTGTGGGGTGTGTTTTGTGTTGTGGGAGAGAGAAAAGAGAGGAGAGGGAGAGAGAGACCCGAGAGAAAAGAGAGAGAGAGAGAGAGGAGCGAAAAGAGAGATGTAGATTGATTGATAGGGGAGACTGATAAAAAAGGGTAGATCAATAAAATGATAGATGGGTTTGATGTAACAATAGGTAAGTATATAAAATATATTTGGGAAAATTAGAAAATTTTAAAAAAAATGAAAAAAGTAACTACGATTCCCTCTCCAACCTTTAAAAAAGTTAAAAATTTAAAAAAGTAAAAAAAAAATTCGGTGAAGAAATCAATCAATAAAAAAAAAAAAAAGAATGAAAAAAAAAAAAGGAAAAAAGGGAAAAAGAAGAATAAAAACACCCCCAAAAACACACACACAAACACCCAAAAAACACACACAAACACAAAACACACACCCCACCCCACACACACACAATTAAATAATATATTATTTTATAAAATATATAATATATTAATAATATATATTTATATATTCAAAAAAAAGGGACCACGGAAGCTGGGGAAATTTACAGCGAAAAATTTCCCAAGGGGTTGCCGCCAAATTTGCTGGGCTAAAGGCCCTTTTGTCGCTGGGAGATGGATGCACCCCATTACCCAGCCATTTTCAAAAGATAAAAATTTAGCTTTGGGACAAAATTGATAACGGGGGCCTTTTAGGGCCACAAATTTTTAGTCAAACTGGCACGGCTGCAGGGGGAATAAAATTTTTATGATCTTTAATATTGATGCCCTCATTATTGCTTTTTATTTTCGTTTTTTTTTATTTAATGTTTTAATTACGCCTATATCATTATTTGATCATATTTTTCTTAAATTTTTACCATAGAAGACACTATTTTTTTCATGTTCATGTTATTAGTGTTATTTGGGTTGTCATTTATGTTAAACACGGCAATAGTCCTTTTCAAGGAAAAAAACAAAGTTTCTACCCATATTTGTTATTCATCCTTTAATTTTCATAAAAAAGTAGCCCGATAAAACCCACCTCAAATGCCTTTCGGAAAAATTTTCTGGAAAAAACCTTAATCTAGTGTTTGTAGATACGTAAAGGCCAGGGTAAATTTTTGGGTTGGGGGCCCAAGGGGATAGTAGTTGGGCTCTGCTGGTTTGGGCTTTACGCCCTGGAGATGGGGGTTCGAAACCTTTTCAGGGAGGGAAGGAAAGGTTCTATACAAAAGGGATTTCACACCCATCTCCCTCCCCCCCTTTTCCCCACACACCACCAAAACACCCCCACACAGAAGACAGGGGAAAAGAGAGGAAAAAATAGAGCGAGGGGAGAAGGGGAGAGAGGAGGAGAGATAGAGAGGAAAAGAAATAGGAAGAAGAGAGAAAAAAATTAAAAAGGTAGATAAATAATATAGGAAAGAGGGGAAAAGAAAAAAAAAGAAAAGAAATAATAAATTAAGAAAAGAAATTTTAAAAAGATATAAAAATATGGAAAAATAATAAAACAAAAAGGGGGGGAAAAGAAAAAAAAAGAAAAAAAAATAAAAAAGCAAAGAAAAAAAGAAGAAAAGAAAAAAAAAAAAAAAAAAAAAAAAAAAAAATAATAATAATAAGGAAAAAAAATATAAAAAAAACCCTAAGAAAAATAAAAAAAAAAGATAAAATATAAATAAAAAAATAAAAAATAATAAAAATAAAAATAGAAAGAAAAATATAAAAAAAAAAAATGAAAATAAAAAAGGTAAATATAATTAATTTTTTAAAAATTTATATATATATAAATAATAATATATATCAGAAATATAAATATAATTAAATAATAATATAAATAAATAAATTATTAGGGAAATATAATATGAATAATATAAAAAATAAAATAAAAAAATAAAATAAATGGAAAAAATCTTTATCAGCAAACCACACACACAAACCCCCAAAACACACACACCCACACACACAACACACCCCACACACACACACACACACACAATAAAAAATTAAATAAAAAAATATAAATATAAAAATAAATATAAAATACAAAATAATAATGATATAATATTATAAAAATAATATATTGATATATATTTATATTTTATATAATAATATTATATATATATAATATATATATAAATAGTATTTATAAGCAACATAGCCCATAAAAAAGAGAATATTCCCTAAAAGGAACCCCGGGCACTCTCCGGGGAAAAGGAACGGGGGTCCCTACCACGTACCACCCCAAAGAGATCACAAAACAAAATTACAAAAAAGTATCATGCTGTGCCCACACGGCAAAAAGGAAACCGAAAAAAAAAAAAAAAAAAAAAAAAAAAAACATAAATAGAAAAAAAAAAAAATTAAAGAGAAAAAAAAACAAAACTTTAAAAAAAAGAAAAAATAAAAAAAAAAAACAGAAAAAAGGCATAAAATAAATTAAAAAAAAAAAAAAAAAAAAAAAAATTAAGAACAAAGGAAAAATAAAAAAAAGATAAATAAAAAAAAACAACAAAAATAAAAAAAAAAAATAAATAAAAATAATAAAAAAAAGGAATTTTTTTTTTTTTTTTTTTTTTTAGGTGAAAAAAAGATAAAGGATTATATATTAAAAAAATAAAAATTTTAAATTTTCTCTGACACACACACACACCACACTCACACACACACAAAAACCACACACACACACACACAAACCACACACAAAAAATAAAAAAAAAAATTTTTAATAATATATATATGTTATATATTATATGATATATTTTTAATAATTTATATATAAATTTTAAATATGATAATATATAAATATATATATTATAAATAATATATATAAAAATGGAAATATAATGTACAACATTATATATATATAATATATATATATATATAGTATATATATATAATATAAATAAATAATTATTATTTAAATATATTTAAATTTATTTTTAAAATTATATATATGGTTGTGGTGGGTGTGTGGGGTGTGTGTGTGGGTGTGTGGTGTGTGTGTGGTGTGTTATCATGTATATTATAATATAAAATATATTTTATATAGAATTAAAATTATAGTAAATTCATATTTAAAAATTTTTTATTTTTTTGTATTTTATATTTTTAGATATTTTAATATAAATTATAAAAATATATATATTGAATAAATTATATAATATATAAAATATATATTTATTATATATTTTATAAAATATATATATATATTAAAATAAATAAATATATATATATATACAATATATTAAGCACTGTGGCTGTGGAGAGAGAGAAGAGAGAGAGAGAGGGGGGAAGGAAGATTATAAACTCAATATATAATAAATAATAAAAATATAATAAACAAAATATAATATAATAATAATATATATTATATATACACACACACCCACACCCCACCACACGCAGCCCACCACACCCAACACACACACACACCACACACACGCACGCAACACACACCACCAACCCCACACACACACACACACACCCAAAATATAAGATAAATAATAATATAAATATAAAATTTGTTTATATATCTCCATCTCTCTTTCTCCCCCACCCCCACACA
>NW_023658443.1:17500-24041 GCF_015228065.2 Penaeus monodon | reverse complement strand
ATCTGAGTTCGAGGGTTCGAGTCCCCGACCGCCGCGTTGTTTCCCTTGGGAAAGGGGAACTTCACCTCGATTGCCTGCCTAGCCGCTGGGTGGCCAAGCCAGCTCAAGTCAGTGCCGGGTTAAATAGAGATGGTGACTCGATAAAAAAAACACCGGGAGGAAGGAAAACGACAAACCACCGCTCTAAATTGCTAAGAAAAAATCATGGAAGCCCATGATCGTCAAGGCCGCGGTGGCCGAATGGTTGACGTCGGACCAAGACTGTCACGACGGCAACTGAATACGGGGGTTCGAGTAAACCGACCGCCGCGTTTGTTCCATTGGGCAAGGGAACTTCACCTCGATTGCCTACCTACCCACTGGGTGGCCAAGCCAGCTCAAGTCAAGTGCTGGTCCAAGCCCGGATAAAATAGAGAGAAAGATTACCTAAAAGGTACCCCCGGGGCACTCTCCGTGGAAAGAAACGGGGGGACCCTACCACGTACTCACTCCAAGAGCATCACAACATAAAAAACTACAATTAAGTATCATGCTGTGACCCACGGCGGCTCAGACATGAACCTACCGTTAAAAAAAAAAAAAAAAAAAAAAATATATATAAAATATATACATACACACTCGGACTCAAGACTGTCACGACGGCAATCTGAGTTCGAGGGTTGGGAGTCACCGGCCGGCGCGTTGTTTCCTTGGGCAAGGAACTTCACCTCGATTGCCTACCTAGCCACTGGGTGGCCAAGCCAGCCCAAATCAAGTGCTGGTCCCAGCCCGGATAAAATAGAGAGAATGTTACCTAAAAGGTAACACCGGCACTCTTCCGTGGGAAGGAACTGGGGGACCCTACCACGTACTCATTTCCTAGAGCATCACAAACATGAAAAAACTACAATTAAGGTATCAATTAAGTATCAGGGCGGCTCAAACAGGGCGCGCGTGCTTCTGGGGTCATAGGCAGAGCACTGTCTTCTTTTAAGGGTAGGTTCAGTCTGGAGCCCCCGGTGGTCACGAATGATACTTAATTTTCATCAAGATTCTTTTAACCTTGCTTTTCTTAAAACTTCTACTTTAGAACTTTTTCTGTCATAAATCTTGACTTTCTTTGGGGGAAACCACATTTCTATGTTTTTAATTTTCTTTTATTTTCATTGACGTCCAAGCACACACCCATAAAGAAAAACGACCAACATGCATCTAACACTCAATTTAGGTTTTTATTTTAACTGTCTGTCTTAAAGAACCACTCACTTGCTGAAGACTTCTTTTGCCATCCCAATTCTTTTTTTTATTTTGTAGTGGCGACGCCTCAGTTCCTATTTGCCCTTCCCCCCTGTTCAGGCGCATAAGTTTTCTAAACCCCCCTTTTTCCCCGCCCTCCGGGGCCCCGGGCCCGGGGTGAACCCAAACAAAAAAAGAGATGGCGCAGAAGGCCGAGCTGCAAGGACCTGCCTGAGAGACGTGAGAACAAACTAGAACTCCTTGGAGGGCCTTTTACTGAGAAGGAAGATGCCGTGATCTTGAGCAGACTTTTGGCCCCTTAAAGGGAAAATAGCGGCCCGAAATAGAATTTCCGAAAGCGGGCGACGAAAACGGAAAACAGTGTTGGGCGCCGAGCTGGTTGCTAGCCAGCTAATTTTTTTTCCTTTTATTTTAAATTATGATTATTTTATTTTCTTTTTATAATTATAAGAAATTCAGTTTTTTTTTAATTAAAGACCCCCATGCAAATAATAAATAAAAGAGAAATTTCCAAAAAAAAATGAATAGAAGCTGTAAGTCCGAAAAAACAGCGAAAATTTTAAGAACAACGAGTCTTGCTGCGCAGAAAGAATAAACGAATTTGGCGCACGCCCTTGTTCGCATTAAAAGGTGGGGTCAACGACCTTGTAAGAAGCCTCCGGGCTAGTAAAAAAAATGGTAACGTGCGGCCCTCATCCGAGGGGTCGGCTTCGCCCCCCGCCCAGGCGGAGAAGTTGCAATTGTCGCCTGGGGGTCATGCTGTGGCGGGGCACCACGGGGGTAAGGAAGGTTCACCCGAGCGAGTGGCTTTAGTCGCCCGGCCCGGGCTCCCTCAGGCAAAAGCCCGGGCGAGGCCAAGTTTTGCTATGGGAATACCCTTATCTTCCCATGTAAGAGAGTTGCGAATTACCTGGTCAGGATTTACGCCGGTCTTTCCTTGAAAGCCGCGTTTTTAACGGATTTTTTTTTTTTGGGTTTTTTACTCTACGGGGGTTTTACGGAGCTAGGAATACAGTTTTTTTAAAGGTTTTTTTATCGGGTTTTATAAGTTTTTGCTTTTTCGTGGAGGTTTTTTTTTTGTGGGTTATTTAAAAAGGCTTGAAAATAATAATACGTTAAAACGGGCTTTTTTTATTCATCACTTTTTATTACTTTTTTTACTAGTAATTGTAAATTCAATTTTTTTGTGTGATTTTTTTTTGTAAGATTATCATTCGTGTTCTTATTCTGTTCAAAATTTATAATGAAAATATATATAAAAAGGAAAGAATGAGGAGAGGAAGAGAGAGAGAGAGGAGAGAGAGGAGAGAAAAGGGAGAGACGAGAAAAGGGGAGAGAGAGAGAGAGAGAGAAGAAAAGAGAGAAGAGAGTATAAAAGAGGATAGAGAGAGATAGAGAGAGTAGAGAGAGTAGAGAGAGAATAGAGAGATAGAGAAGATAGAGAGAGAAGAGAGGATGAGGGATAGAGAGAGACAGATAATATATATATATATATATATTTTATATATATATAAAATAATTTTATAATATAATATAAGCGGTTAGAGAGGGACTAAGTTTGTCACGGCGGAAATCAAAGTTCGGGGGTTCGAGCCCCGGGCCGGCGCGTTTTTCCCTTTTGGCAAGGAACTTCACCCGATTGCCCCCTAAAAAAAACGACATACGCCTGAGAAGCGAGCGCAAGGTCGTGGGAAGCCACCGCCGTGGCACAACCCGGGGTTTGATTAGGAAGGCACCAATCGGGCAAGGGTGGCAGCCAATATAACCTTCATAGTGAATGGAGAGGCCTAGCCCTGCAGGGGAAATGAATGCTGTTGGAAAAAAAAAATAAAATAAAATTAAATATATATATTATATATTTTATATATATAATAATATATATATAAAATATATTAAAATATAATATTATATATGTATGTATGTATTTGTTACAGTATGAACACACACACCCCACCCACACACCAAAGAAAACGTGGTGTTGGTTTGTGTGTGTGGCAAATAGAAACAAAACACATTTTACACCTATTTGGTTTTGGGAAAAATTTTAAATTTTTCCTTATTAAAATATTTTTCGGGAAAATTCCGAAGAATTTTTAATTTTCTAAACCTTTTAAATTCTAGGGGGTTTTAAATATTTAAATTCTGTAATTTTATTTTGCCTACCCTTCCCTTTCATCACAATAACGGTATGTCATTTTTGAGAGCGTGGCCCTCTCCACCATCCTTGCCACTAAACTCGACTTAGTTTTTTCTTTCCATTTGGTACCACGACAACCCGAATATCTTTGATATTGTCGCTCAGTTTGTTTTCGGTTTGCCTTTCCCTTTGTTTCCTATCACCACCCCTGCAGCAAGTCTTTCTAAATACTTTTATTCCACACATGACCAATAAATTTTAATTTCTTCCTGTTCAAGATGTCCAACAGCCGGTTTTTCCAATTTTTTTTTCCCACACTCACTTGTTTTTCCCTTGTCCAGAATACGAGTCTCGTCTGTAACCCACTTTTCAAAATTTTTGACTTTTTCTTGTTATCTATCAGCCCCCAACACTCGAACCCATATGAGCAATTGGAAAAATAATGGTTTAATAACCCGCTTTGTCCGTAAGGTAAGCTCGGTTTTTCCAGATGTTTTTGGAGCAATTTTGGCGTTTGGCAATGGAAATTCTTTTTTTATCTCGGGAATCATCAATTTTTATTTTTAAAACAGCCCCAAGATAAGTGAATCTTTACTTTTTCCACAATCTTTCCTTTGATTTTAACATGTTCATCTTTGTTCTTTGCGGTATCTTTGAATCCATGATCTTGTTTTTTTGGCTTAAAGAAACAAGCCAGCCTTTTGTTGCTTCTTAACTTTATCTAGTAGTTGTTGTATTTCAGTGATATGTGGCAATAAAAAACTATATCATCGGCGTATCCAGATTTGATATTTTTTTCCCCAAAACACCCCACATTTTCCTTAAAATTTCCCTTAGAGCCCCTCTATAATTTTTTCAGAATATATATTAAAGAGGTCCCGAGACAGAATGCAACCCTGTCGCACCCCTTTTTTGATTCGAACCATTTGTTAACCCATAAGGGTTTTCAGCGCTTGTTTTGGTAAACAGGCTTTTATTAGTTGGATGATGTTTTTTGGAAACTTCATATCTTTCATGTTATTCCAGGGGATATCGTGACAACAGTATCAAAAGTTTTCACAAAATGATAAAAACAAGGTTAGGTCTTTTGATGTTCTGTTTTTCCTTATGTTTCAATTTTAAATTTGAATCTGGTTTTGGTACCTTTCCAGGGCAAAACCTGCTGTTCGTCTGAAATTTCCCCTTTTTAATTCATTCTTTCAGCAATAATTTTAACAAATTTTGCTGTGTGACTTATTAATGCAATTGCCCCTTTTATGTTCATTGGAGTGCGTCATTTTTTTAGGTATGGAGTAAAGATGATTTTACCAGTTTTGGCCATTTTTTCTTTCCTTTTTTTTTACGTTTGTGAAGTATTCAACATTTCGCCAGCATTTTAAATTTTAGTTTGCCGTTTTTCATCTTTTCCGGGGCTTTGTTTTTCTTTATTCTTTATGGTTTTTAAATTCTTAGCAGTGGCGGGGGTTCATCTTGTTGCATTGAGTCTAATTAATGTTTTGTTAGATCTTTTCTTTTTTATAGGTTGGAACAATTTTGATTCCATCATTTTGATTCTTTTCCATCACATAAAAAAGTCCATTTAGTTTTATAGTGTCCATTGGGGTTTTAAATTTTGTGTGATTTTTCGTACCCCTTTGGGTAGATTTCTTTAGTTGTCTTTTTGACAAAACGTTTTCAGTTCTCGGGCAATGTTCATTTAAATTTTTCCTTTTTGTCGAAATAATTTGAATTTTTGTTTTTTTTTTTTGTAAATTATTTTTAAATGGGGTTATTGATACCTTTTTATTTTAGGCATCTTCTTGTTTTAATTTCACTTTGGTTTTTTAATATCCCGGGGGGGAAATTTTTCTTTTCTTTTTTCGATAGTTTCTTAAGCAGTGCTCAGCAGGAGTTCTTTTTTCTTACCCCAAATCATTTTGGGGTTTTATCACTTTACATTGATTGAGTATTTCAAATTTGTTTGACACTGTAATTTTGAAATTTTTTACCCAAAAGTTTTTTTTATCGAGCTTTAGGGTGGGTTGGGGCTCCCTCTTTTTTTAGTCTTATTTTAAAGTCGATAGTTAGTAGTTGGTGGGCACTGTTGAGTCGGCACCCGGTCTTTTTTTGGGATTTTTTAGCAACTTTTCCATTTTTGGTTTTAGCACAAGTAGTCAATTTGGTTGCGTGTTCTTTTGTCTGGGGGAAAAAACCCCGGTACAAGTGTAGGGTGGGTTTGGGGAAAAATGTATTGGCTATAACTGATTTTGTACTACAGAATTTAATAAAATTTACCCCTTTTCATTTTTATCTCCAAGGCCCAATTTTTTCCCCAGGTGCATTTTTTAGATAATTTTTTTCCTACTTGGTTGAGGTCCCCATGATTTTTTTTAATTCTATTAGGGATTTTGGGCTAAAGTATCTGGGGGAGTTATAAAAAATTTTCATTTCTTTATCACTTGCAATATTGGTGGTGGTAGCATTGTATAAAACTAAGTTATGAGGTTTTTCTTTTATTGACTTTTAAAAAAGCGATCATTTTTGGGCTGTACCCAATTTGTGCATTTGCAGTTTTTTTTTGTGAGAATCATAGAACTCCGTGACTATAATTTCTTCTTCTTTTCCAGAAAAAAGAAAATGTCTTGTTTTCTTTTGTTTTGAAAATTCCATTTCTTTTCCCAATTTGGTCTCACTTATCCTAGTATTTGAATGTTTTATCTACCATTTTGTTACAGACAGTATTAATTTTCCATCTCTTCATTTTTTTTACGTTTCCCCGTTCCCATTTTTAAAGTGTTTCTTAATTGGAATGTTTTCTTACTTCTTTGTCTTTCCGAGTATGTTTAACATTTTCAGCCCGGTGGGCCCCCTGGTTTAAAGCGCCCTTGTAAACCCACGGAGGGGGATTGGTGTGAATTTTCATTTTTGTATTAATCATTGTTTTAGAGGTTTTCAGGAGAAAAAAAAAGTTTTAGTGGAATCCCCCGGTCCTTCTAAAAATCGCAGTTCCAATAATAGGAGGAAATATTCTGCCCCTTTAAAAACAGTTACCGTAAACGCCAGACATATTTTTTGGGAAAACCGTAAACAGTAATCATGAAAGGGGTTTTCACCAGAATCCACGCCCTGCTGCCGACATTACCGCACCCTGGTATAGGGGGTAATGGGGCTATCCTTGTTCAAGGGACC
>NW_023658443.1:10000-15000 GCF_015228065.2 Penaeus monodon | reverse complement strand
CCACGTATCACTCCAAGAGCATCAAACATGAAAACTAAAATTTAAGTATCAGCTGTGACCCGGCGGCCAGACATAAAAACCACCTTTTAAAAGAAAAAAAATATATATATATATATATATATATTATATATATATTATATATATATATATATATTTATATAATATATAGTATATATATAATTTTATATAATAATTTTAATATATATTATATATATAATATTATATATATATATTATTTATATATATACACTTTCAGTTTTGGTGTGGGTATATCCCTTTCTCTTTCTCACACACACACACACCACACACCAACCACACCACACACACACACACACACACAAATATTAATATATTATATATAATTATATATTTTAATAATTATGTGTGTTTTTGGGTGTGTGTCTGTGTGTGTGTCGTTGTGTGTGTGTGTGTTTTGTGGGTGTTGTTTGTGGTGTGTGATGTGTGTGTGTGTGTGTGTGGTGTGTGTACATTAGTGGGGTTGCAAAAAAGGCAAACCCACTCGACACACGCTACACACACCCCCACACACACAACACACACAAAATATTATATATATATATATATATATATATATATATATATATATATATTTTAAAAATTTAATACATAATATATAACACCACCACACAAACATTATTATATATATATATAATATAATATATATTAATATATAATATTTTAATATTAAATACATATAATATATATATTTTTTTTTTATAATATGTAAATGTATATAATGTATATATGATATATGAATGTACAGGGTTTTGATGTTTTTTTCTTTTGGTATGTGTGGTGTCTGGGCGTGTGTGGTGGTGTTATGTTGGAGGAGTGTTGTGTGTGTGTTAGTGTGTGTTTTGGGGTTGTTGTGGTTTGTGTGTGTTGTGGGGTGTGGTGTGTTGTGTGTGTGTGTGTGGGGGGTGGGGGATGCGTGAGCCGTTTCCCTTCCCTCCGCCGAACCACGAATCCGACACCCCCGAAGTTTGGTGCGTTACGGCTGTCTGGTGTGTAGGTGTCGGGTGCGTTAGGTTTTCGGGCGTTAGGGTGTCGGGTTTTTACGGCTGTCCTGGTGTGTTATGGCTGCCTGGGGGTTTTACGGCTGTCCTGGGTGACGGTGTCCTGGTGTGTTACGGCTGTCCGGGGGTTTACGGCTGTCCGGGTGTTACGGCTGTCCTGGGTGTTATGGCGTCCTGGTGGTTACGGTATCCTGGGGTTACGGCTGTCCTGGGGGTTTAGGCGTCTGGTGTTTTACGGTACCCCTGGGTGTTACGGCTGCCCTGGGGGTTTTAGGCTGTTGGTGTGTTATGGCGTCGGGTATGTACGGCTGTCCGGGCGGTTATGGCTGCCCTGGTGTGTTACAGTGTCCGGGGTTTTAGGCTGTCCTGGTGTGTTACGGTGTCCTGGGGAAAGGCTGTTGGGTTTTACGGTGCCCTGGTGCTTACGGTGTCCTGGTGCTTAGGTGTCCCTGGGGTTAGGGCTGCCTGGTGGTTAGGCTGCCCTGGGTGTTACGGCGTCCTGGTGTGTTCGGTGTATGGTGGTTACGGCTGCCCCGGGGGTTTTGGGCTTCTGGTGTGTTAGGGCTGCCGGGTTTTATGGTGCCGGGTTTTAGGGTGTCCTGGTGGTTCGGCTGTCCTGGGTGTTACGGCGTCCTGGTGTGTACGGCGTCCTAGTGGTTATGGCGTCCTGGTGTGTTAGGCTACCCTGGTGTGTTAGGCTGTCCTGGTGTGTTAGGCTGCCCGGTTGTTAGGCTGTCTGGGGGTTACGGTGCCCTGGGTGTTAGGCTGCCCGGTGGTTACGGCTGCCCTGGTGTGTATGGCTGTCTGGTGTTACGGCTATCTGGGGGTTTTAGGCTGCCTGGGGGTTTTATGGCTGCCTGGTTTTTATGGCTGTCCTGATGTAGGGCCCTGTCCGGGTGTTATGGCTGTCCTGGGTGTTACAGTGTCCGGGTGGTTCGGCTGCCCTGGTGTGTTACGGTTGCCTGGTGTGTACGGTGTCTGGTGGTTACAGCGCCCTGGTGTGTTCGGCTTTTGGGTATATTACGGCTGCCCTGGTGTTAGGTGCTTGGTGTTTTACGGCGTCCTGGTGTTTTACGGTGCCTGGTGCGTTACGGGTCTGGTGTGTTAGGGGTGTCCGGTGGTTACGGTGTCCTGGTGTGTTATGGCTGCCCTGGGTGTTGGGTTTTTTTGCGGGTGTGTTGCTGCCCTGGGTGTAGGGCTTCGGTGTGTTACGGTTCCTGGTGTTTTACGGCGCCCTGGCGTTTTGGGTGGCTGGGTGTTACGGTGCCCTGGCGTGTTGGGCGCCCGGCGTATTAGGGCGCCCTGGTGTGTTACGGGTCCTGGGGGTTTTTAGGTGTCCGGGTTTTACGGCTGCCCTGGGCTTTACGGCTGTCCGGGTGTTACGGTGTCGGGTGTTACGGCTGCCTGGTGTGTAGGTGCCCTGGTGTTACGGCGTCGGGTGGTTATGGCTTCCTGGTGGTTTTAGGCTGTCCTGGTTTTTATGGTGTCTGGGTGTTACGGCTGTTGGAATTACGGCTGCCCTGGTGTGTTATGGCTGTCGGCGTTTTCGGTGTCCGGGTATAGGGCTGTCCTGGGGGTTTTTCGGCGTCCTGGCGTGTTAGGGCTGTCCTGGTGGTACGGTTTCCCCGGGGGTTTACGGCGCCGGTGTTTGGTTCCCGGGTTTTTACGGCTTCTGGTGTTTACGGCTGCCCTGGGTTACGGCTGTCGGGTGTTACGGCTGTCCTGGGATTACGGCGTCCTGGCGTTTTACGGCTGTCCTGGCGTTTTACGGCTGTCCTGGCGTATTATGGCTGTCCTGGTGTGTTACGGCTGTCCTGGTGGTTACGGCTGTCCTGGTGTTTTACGGCTGTCTGGGTGTTATGGTTGTCCTGGCGTGTTACGGCTGTCCTGGTGTTTTGGGGCTGTCCTGGTGTGTTAGGGCTGTCCTGGTGTGTTACGGCTGCCCGGGCATTTTACGGTTGTCCTGGGTTTTTACGGCGTCCTGGCGTATTAGGGCTGTGCGGGTGTGTAGGGCTGTCCGGGATTACGGCTGCCCGGGGTGTGTTCGGCTGTCCGGTGTGTTACGGCTGCCCGGGTGTTACGGCTGGTGTTGTCTTTTTTGTAAATATTTGTGAATATTGATAAAAAAAAAAAAAATTTTATAATTTATTTTGTCCTTAATGGGTTTAATACAAAGGGTCATGTTTAATTAAAAGAACCCCGACAGAATTGTTATTTTTTAAAATATTAAATATATATATAATATATATAATATAATATACATATATATATAATGCATATGTATAGTATGCACACCACACACACACAACACACACACACACACAACACACACACACACACACACAAACACCACACACCCCGCAACACCACACCGTACCACGCGTGCACACACAAAAAAACACACACACACAAATATATTTATATAACTATAATGTATATATACTTATAAAATATATATTATATTTTATATATAATTATCTATTATCTATATTAATATCTTATATCTATTATTATTATCTATCTATCATCATATATATTATAATTAAATTTTAAAATTAAATAATATTATTAATGTAATATATTTTTTACGATCACCCACACACGAATATGTGTAAATAATACATACTACATCATATATATTAAAATATATAATATAAAATTTTAAAATTTATATATATATAATATTATTTATTGTGTGTGGTGTGTGTGGTGTTTTGGGAGTGGTGGGGGTGTGTGTGTGTATTATATAATATTTTTATACAATATATATATATTTTTAATATAATATATAATATAAATATATATGTATATGTATTTAAAACATAAATATTTTATAAAATATATATTAAAATTAATATATATATATATATATAGTGGGTATAAAAATATATATACACACAAAAGACACAAACACACACCACACACACAATATATAATTTATATATATATTTATAATATTATATATATATAATATGTGTGTGTGTGTGTGTGTGTGTCTGGTGTGTGTAATATATGTTTATCCCTACATTATATTAATATATATATATATATTATATATATATATATTGAGTAGGAAAAAACATATAATTAATATATATAATAATATATAATATATATATATATAATATATATGTATAAACATATAAATACAACACACACCACAACACCACACTCACACAAACACACACACACACAACAAAACCAATATAATATATATATATTAATATTAATATATATATATATATATATATATATGTAGTAGTATGTTGATTATCCCAAATATATGGTGGGTGTGTACGAAATTACATTAATATACAAAAATTTATATATATATATAATATAATATATATATATATAAAATATAGATAAAAGATAGATGATAGATATATAGTATTAATATATAGATATAAGAAGATAGAAGATATATATTAGATTATAGATATAATTTTTAAATTATGTTTTAAAATAATATATATGTATATTATATAATATGTGTGGTGTGTGTTTGTGTGTGTGTGCACGCGGGGTAGTGTGTGTGTTTTTGGTGTGTGGTGTTGTGTGTGTTTGTGGTGTGTGTGTGTGTGTGTGTGGTGTGTGTGTGTGTGTGTGTGTGCATACATAAAATATGCTATATATATATATGTATATATAATTATATATATATATTAAATATTTTATTTTTATAAAACAATTACTGTCGGGGGTTTTTTTTAAATTTAAGCAGACCCTTGGTGTTTAAAACCGTTTAAAGGGGACAAAATAAAATAAATTTTTTTTTTTTTTATCAATATATTCAAAAATATATATACAAAAATGTACACACCAGCCGTAAACACAGGACAGCCGTAACACACCAGGACAGCCGTAAACACCTGGACAGCCGTAATTTTTCCCCAGGACAGCCGAACACACCAGGGCACCCCGTAATACGCAGGACGCCGTAATACCCCAGGACAACCTTTA
>NW_023658443.1:0-5000 GCF_015228065.2 Penaeus monodon | reverse complement strand
CCCCTGAAAACTTCTACAACAATGATTAAATACAAAAATAAATAATTCAACCACACGCCCGTCGCGTGGGTATCAAGGGGCGCGTTAATCAGTGGGCAACCAGGCTGACAATGTTAAACATACATCTGGAAGACAAAGAAGATAAAGAAAACATGTCCAATTAAGAAAAACATTAAAAATCGGAACGGGTGGAACGTAAGGAAAATGACAGAGAGGGGTAAAGTACATACTGTCTGTAACGAAATGGATAGATACAACATTCAAATACTAGGAATAAGTGAGACCAATTGGAAAAGTAATGGAAGTTTCAAAACTAAAGAAAACAAGACAGTTCTTTTTTCTGGAAAAGAAGAAGGAAATTATAGTCACGGAGTTGCTAGATTCTCACGAAAAAACTGAAAAAGCACTAATTGGGTACAGCCCAATAAATGATCTCATTTAAAAGTCAGAATACAAGCAAAACCTCATAACATTAGTATTATACAATGCTACGCACCAACCAATATTGCAAGTGATGAAGAAAGGGAAAATTTTTTATAACTCTCTCCAAGATACTTTAGACACAATCCCTAATAGAGATGTAAAAATAATCATGGGGGGACCTCAACGCCAAAGTAGGAAAAAATTATCTAAAAAATGACACCTGTGGAAATTCGGCCTTGGAGATATAAATGAAAGAGGTAAAGTTTTATTGAATTCTGTAGTACAAATAATCTAGTTATAGCCAATCATTGTTCCAACACCACCCCAATACACTTGTACACGTGGTTTTCACCAGACAAAAGAACACGCAACCAAATTGACTACATTGTGCTAAACCCAAAAAAATGGAAAAGTTGCATAAAAAATGCCAAGACAAGACCTGGTCCCGACTGCAACAGGGGACCACCAACTACTAACTATCGACTTTAAAATAAGACTCAAAAAGATGGAGCGTCCAAACCACCTCTAAAGCTCGACTACAAAACTCTTGATAACAATTACAGAATTACAGTGTCAAACAAAATTTGAAATACTCAACAATGTGAGATGATTAAAACACCAAATGAGTTGTGGTAAGAAGGAAAAGAACTCCTGCTGAGCACTGCTTAAGAAAACTATCGCCAAAAAAAAAAAAACAAGTTCCCCCTGGATATCTGAAAAAGCACTGAGTGAAATTGAACAAGAAGATGCCTAAAATCAAAGGTATCAATAACCCAGTTGAAAAAGTAATTTACAAAAAACAAAATACAAAAATTCAAAGATTTTTGCGACAAGATAAGGAAAATATTTAAAGAACATTGCCAGAGAACTGAAAACTGTTCTGTCAATAAGACAACTAAAGAACTCTCCAAGGAGTACGAAACATCACACGAAAATTTAAACTACAATGGACACTATCAAAACTGAAGATGGACTTGTTTTATGTGATGGAAAAGAAGTCAAAGATAGATGGAATCACATATTGTTCCAACCTATACAAAAAGAATAAAGATCTAACAAAACATTAATTAGACTCAATGACAACAAGATGAACCACCGCCACTGCTAGACGAAGTATAAAAGCCATAAAAGAAGTAAAGAATAACAAAGCCCCGGAATAGATGAAATAACGGCATAACTATTTAAGAATTCTGGCGAAAGTGTTTAATACTTCTACAAACTGTAAAAATATGGAATGAAAGAAAATGGCAAAAAGACTGGGTAAAATCAGTCTTTACTCCCATACCTAAAAAAGGTGACGCATCCAATGCAACAATAATAGGACAATTGCATTAATAAGTCACAGCAGCAAAATTTTGTTGAAAATTATTGCTGAAAGAATGAAGTTAAGAGAGGAAATTGCAGACGAACAAGGGAGGTTTTCGCCCTGGAAAAGGTACCAGAAACCAGATTCTAAATTTAAAATTGATCATAGAGAAAAACAGAGAACATCAAAAAGACCTATACCTGTGTTTCATCGATTATGTGAAAAGCTTTTGATACTGTTGATCACGATATCCTCTGGAAAACATGAACGATATGAAGTTTCCAAAAAACATCATCCCAAAAAAATAAAAGCCATGTATGACCAACAACAAGCAGCTGTAAGAACCACTTATGGGTTAACAGAATGGTTCGAAGTTTAAACAAGGAGTGCGACAGGGTTGCATTCTGTCTCTGCACCTCTTTAATATATATTCTGAAACAATTATGAGAGGTGCTCTAGAGAATTTGAAGGAATGTGGATGTTGGGAGGAACAAAATATCAAATCTGAGATACGCCGATGATATAGTTTTGATTGCCAGCAGTATCATGAACTACAACACCACTAGATAAAGTTAGAGAAGCAAGCGAAAAGGCTGGCTTGTTTCTTAATGCCAAGAAAACTAAGATCATGAAGATTCAAAGATAACCGGCAATGAACAATGATGAACATGTTACAATCAATGGAATGATTGTGGAAAATGTGAAAGAGTTCAACTTATCTTGGGGCTGTTTTAACTAAAACATATGATGATTCACCGGAGATAAAAAGAAGAATTGCCATTGCCAAAAACGCCACAATGGCTTCAATAACATCTGGAAAGACCCAAAGCATTACCTTACGGACAAAGCTGAGGTTATTGAACTCATTAGTTTTCCCAATTGCATCATATGGTTCTGAGTGTTGGGTGCTGAAATAGATAGACAAGAAAAAGACAATAATTTTGAAATGTGGGTTACAGACGAGTACTGCGTATTAGCTGGACAGAGAAGAAGACAATGATGAAGTGCTGAGAAAAATAAAAATTTTAAAGACCGGCTGTTGGACATCTTGAACAGGAAGAAATTAAAGTTTTATGGTCATGTGATGAGAAAGTAAAAGTATTGAGAAAGACTTGCTGACAGGGATGGTGATAGGAAACAGAGGAAGAGGCAAACCGAAGACAGACTGGGGCGACAAAATCAAAGATATTTGCGGGTTGTCGATGGTACAAGTGGAAAGAAAAGCGTAAGATCGAGTTTAGTGGCGAAGGATGGTGGGAGGTCCACGGCTGCCTCAAACATGAGCATACCGTTATTGATGAGAAGGGAAGGCATAGAGCAAAATAAAATTACAGAATTGAAAATGATTTTAACCCGCTAGAATTTAAACGGTTTAGAAAATTAGAAATTCTTCGGAATTTTCCAGAACAAATTATAAATACAGGAAAAATATGAATATTTTTCCAAACCAAGTAGGTGTAAGTGTGTGTTTGTTTCTATGTATGCACACACACACACACACACACAACCACGTGTTTTTGGTGTGTGTGTGTGTGTGTGTGTGTGTGCATACATGTAACACAAATACATAACCCTACATATATATATATATATATAATATTATATATATATATATATATATATATATATATATATATATTCTTTTAATTTTATTATTACTTTTTTTTCCAAACAGCCATTTATTCCACTGCAGGACATAGGCCTCTCCAATTCAACTACTGAGAGGTTATATATGGGAGTGCCACCCTTGCCTGATTGGATGCCCTCCTAATCAAACCCCGGTTTTGTGCCACGGCGGTGGCTTCCCCTAAGAACCCCTTGCGCTCGACTTCTCAAGGCGATATGTCGTTTTTTCTAGGAGGGCAATCGAGGTGAAGTTCATTTCCAAAGGGAACAAACCGCCGGCGGTGACTCGAACCCTCGAACTTAGATTGCCGCCGTGACAATCTTGAGTCCGATGCCTAACCCCTTATATTATATATTATATATATTTTATATATATTATATATATATATATATATATATTATATTAAACTGTCTCTCTCTATCTCTCTCTATCTCTCTCTGTCTCTCTCTATCTCTCTCTATCTCTCTATATCTTCTCTACTCTCTCTACTTTTCTCTATCTCTCTCTATCTTCTCTTATCTCTCTATCTCTCTATCTCTCCTCTCTTCTCTCCTTCTCTCTCTCTCTCTCCCCTCTCTCCTCCTCTCTCTCTCTCTCTCTCTCTCTCTTGTCTCTCTCTCATTCTTCCTTTTTATATATTTTTCATTATAATTTTGTAAACCCGAATAAGAACACGAAAAGATAATCTTACAAATAATATCACACAAAAAAAGTTGAAAATTTATCAATTACTAGTAAAAAGAAGTAATAAAAAATGTGATGGAAAAAAAAAAAGCCAGTTCGTTAACGTATTATTTTTCTCAAGCCATTATAGAGTAAACCACAAAATAAAAACCTCCACGAAAAGAGGGAATCTTAATAAAAACAGATAAACAATAACCTTTAAAAAAAAGCTGTAATTCCTCAGCTCCGTAAATCCTCCGTAGAGTAAAAAACCAAAATAAAAAAATCCGTTAAAAACGGGCGGCTTTCTGAAGGAAAGACCCAGCGTAAGTCACTGAGCCAAGGTAATTCGCAACTCTCTTACATGGTTTAAAATAAGGGTAAGTCCGATATGCAAAGCTTGGCCCCGCCCGGGCTATGCCATGAGGGGAACCGGCCAGTGTCGACTAATGCCGACTCGCTCGGCTGAACCTAGTTTCCCTTACCCGCCGTGGTGCCCAGCCACAGCAGTGACCTCCAGGCGACAATTGCAACTTCTCGCGCTGGGGGGGGCGCGAACCGCCGACCCCTCGGATGAGAGGCCGACACGTTACCCTTGTACTAGCCCGGAGGCTTCTTACAAGGTCGTTGGGCCCGACCTTTTATGCGAACAAGGTCGTGCGCCCCAAAATTCGTTTATTCAGTGTCTGCGCAGCAAGACCGTTGTTCTTAAAATTGTCGTCTGTTCTTCGAGACGTTTAAGCTTCTATTTCATTTATTTTGGAATTGCTCATTTATTTAATTATTTGCAAACGGAGGTCTTTAATTAAAAAAATACATGACATTTTTTATAATTATAAAAGACATAAATATATACATAATTTTGAATATAAAGGGAAAAAAAATACGCTGGCTAGCAACAGGCTCTGGGGCCAAACGATGTTTTCGTTTTCCCCGTTTGCGGGTTTTAACGGGAAATTTCGTAATTTTCGGCCCCAGGCT
>NW_023658442.1:15000-20000 GCF_015228065.2 Penaeus monodon | reverse complement strand
CCCCTGAATCTCAGGATTTCCCATAGTGATTCATGATGAACGAGTCCATGCCTTCTTGAAGACAATGTAGGCTAGCAAGCAACCCAAACCAAATTCACGATAGCGTTCCACAATTACTCAAAGCGCAGTATTCGGTCTCTTGAGACTTGCCAGTAGTGAATCCAGGAATGCTCCAGTTTTATGCCTCTGTAGGTGGTCGCGGATCTCTTTCAGAAGAGAATGTGGTGAAAACTGCCTGGTAAGCTGCGCAGTGTAATGCCACAGTAGTTGCTACAGTCCCAATCATTCCCTTCCCCTTCCAGAGGAAGATGACCACATCCCTCAACAGGTCTGGGGGAATGGAACCAGACTGCCAGATGGCAGTCAAGACTGTATTACATTGCCATAGGATCACCCCCAGACTTTAGAAGTTCAGCAGGGATACACATGTGCTACAGCTTCCCATTCTTCACCATCCTAACCTCATTAGGGAGGAGGTTCCTCACTGATGGGGGGTATTGTGACAAGTCGCTGCATTCAATCTAATTGTTGAGGGTCAACTTGGTACAGCTGCTCCAAATACTCGCCCAACGTCCACAGACCCAACATGATCGGAGCTGATCGTCATATGCTGATGGACTACAGTCATCTGTGAGAAGGGCTTAAAGTTCAGCTTTCTCAGGGCTTGGTAGCAGGGCGAAGGTCATGTACCAAGAAATTGCCTTCAACCTCCTCAGCAAGATTCCTGATGAACTGTTCCTTGTCCCTATCTCAGCAAGGTCCAAAGCCCTACACACCAAGGAGCGGATGCAAGACCTGCTTTGCCATTCGCTGAGCCATGCGACACGCTTAGTGGCCTCCAGTGTCTCCAGGGAGTGGATTTCTGCCTTGCCCTTGGGTGTACGCAAATTGACTGGGCTGCTTCGAGTGTTTGACATGTGAAGCAACTGGGTCCATCAGGTTGTCAAGTTCTGTGAATCGGTCAGAGACTGGCCATGGGAACCATGGGCACACTCCTCCTCCCTTTAGTCTGTCCAGTGAAACACCTTAGACTGGTGACGGAGAGATGGGAATTTTGAAGTGGACCTGTAGGGTAGCACCACAACCTGCCTATGGTCAGTGCCACAGAACTAGGCACCTCCTGCAATCTCTGTAGTTCTAGAGGAGCCTGCATCACGTGTAACAAGAATGGGTAGATATTGGCCATGTACCAGTATCGCTATACTGTATCCAGTGATGCGGGTTGAAACGCGGGTATCAGCAGCCAGAGATCCTCATTTCTCTGGGACCTAGGAAAGTCCCAGTGAAGGAGGCTGTTATCGGTGCGGGGATCAGCTCCAAGCCATGGGGGCCGACAGACATCTCATAGCCACATCGAGTTTACAGACATCAGTAGGAGCATATTAGCAAATAAGAGCATGCTTCAGTCCAATGCCATAATATGATCATCAATGGTGTCATCTCAACTACCAAGGGCTAAAGTTGGGTGGAAGATGCTAGGCTACAACCTGGAGGTGGTGAACATCACTTGCAAGCAACCAGTAGTAGGTGTACCCACCACACGATCATGCCACTAGCAGGTCTTTTCACCTTCGAGATGGCAGCCACCTCAACTCCCCACCACTCTAATTCCCTCAATAGCGAGGGCCAACTGCTCATCCTGCCACAAGAATGGAGTTCCAAGCACCCACACGAAAACTCATCTGAGGTAAGCCTCGGGCAGTCACTCGGGTTGCAACGCCACCTCTGCCGCTCCCAACGAAGTGCCCAAAAAAAGTGGGCGGTGGGCTGCCAGGCACCCATCGCCTGTTGAGGTTCCAAGGGCTTGCTTCACAAGCCTCATGGTGGGTGGCACTGCCGGGGTGCAGGCAGGACACTTAACTCTCATTCGCATCCTGTTGCCCCAACATTTGCCCTCCCAATGGGACCCACAGACCGCCTTGCTTCTTGTAGGTTACACACCCAATATATATATATATATATATATACTATATATATATATATATATATATATATATATATATATATATATATATATTTGCTTGAATATATACAAACATAAATATATATATATATATATATTATATATATATATATATATATATATATATATATATATGTGTGTGTGTGTGTGTGTGGGTGTGGGTGGGGAGAGGGGTTCTTTATGCTCAGGTGATGTGAAGTGATGGTGTGGTAGCCTGGATAGTGTTAAGTGATTGCATGCTTTCTCACTTGCTGCTGCCACTGATGGGTAGACTAGTGCAAAAAAGGGAGCAGCTATAAACAAGGCCTCACCTGCCAGTTCACAGTCTCTCCATCATTGAGGCTTCTGCAGTGCCTCCTCATGGCCACTCATGGAAACTGGGCACCTTGTGTTCCCAGTAAACTGGAGGGACTTGGAGCAGCATGCGTATCTGGCCTATTGGTTGAGTGGGGAACATGCCCTGGACTCCATTGCAAATCTACTCTACCGGGTTAATGGGTGGTTTTTGTAAGGTGCGCCTTGCCAGTTCTCCTTTCTCTAGATAAAATCACTGGCAATGTCCTTTATAAATGGAAATATTTGGGGGAGAGGTATTGCCCTCCCACTCAGCAAGTGAGGCGGGCTGTGGATCCCATTGGGAGGGCAAATGTTGTGGTACAGTTGGGAGCTTGTCCTGCTTGTGCCCTGGCAGGTGCTAAGCAATAAGATGCTATGGGACAAGGAACCAAAGGTGGACGTTGGGCTCACAGCCTCTGTCCCCCTTTAGATGGGGCAGTCACCAACAGGGGAGGCAGAGCTGCTTAAGGCTTAACCTCAGTTGAACTATGTTGGGTAGGAGCTTGTAACATCCTGTCCTTACAAGCGGGGATGAGGGTACCCCTTGCTATCCGAGGGAAATGAAGCAGTAGGGAGTTCAGGTTTGATGCCCTCTGGAGTGAGAAGACCTGCAGCAGCATGATTAGCATGGGTGGGTACACTAATACTAGTTGGGCCAGGGCGTGGTCACTATCTCAAGGAATAACCATAGCACTCCAGCGATTTCAACTATGTTAGTAGAGATAAACACAGCCTTGATGAACATATATGGCACTGAGACTGAAGCTTTGTGTCTCTATTGCTGTGTGTTTGCTCCTACCGACGTGTGTAAACTCGATTAAGAAAGCATTCTAGCCAAAATCAATCTGTGGCACACAAATGTTCACAATGAGAATCTGAATCAGGGTGATTTATGCAGTGATCTGGTTGCGTACACTTCAAAACCGCACTCTCGGTGATCACTCCAGGGTGTTTCATTAGCCAGACTGAAGGTGGGGGGTAACCCAGAGGAGCACCCTACAGGCAGTCTCTGATCAGGTTCAAAGAACTAAAAAAAAACCATCAGATTCTCTTAGAACCAAAAACTTAAGGCCCGTGAAAATTCATTGGCTAACACTGAGAAGCAAGCAGAATTCCATCTCACTGAAGCACTGGAGGCCACACATATGTTTCACAATGCTCAACGGAATAAGCAAATCAGGATTAACACTATCCTTGGGGTGCAGGCTTGGACACTGCTGAGAAGAGACAAGGAACATTTCATCAGGAAATTCTTGGTGAGGAGGTGAAGGCCATTTTCTAGCAAAATGACCTCGCCTGCTACAAGCCCTGAGAAAACTGTGATGACAGTCCGCTCAGTGGATAGACAAATCATCTCAAATCATGTTGAGGTTCCAAAATTGCTGGGCTGAGTACTTTGAGAAACATACAGGTAGGCCCTCAGTAGATCGTCTGTATGTTAGTTGTATCAAAATACCTATGCCAGAACCCACCCATCAGTGAGGAACCTCCTACCCTTAATGAGATTAGAAGACAATCTCAAAGTCCCCTGCCATATGCTAAGGGGCATGGTCATCCCTCTCTGGAAGGGGAAAGGCATCGATGGGACTGTAAAAGTACCTTGACTCCATACTGCTCAGATACCATGCAAGGTTTTCTCTGACAGTTTTTCGAAATGAGCTGTGACAACTATCAAAGGTACCAGAGACTGGAGGCAATCTGATTCACTCTGGAAGTCTACAGTGAGACTAAAGTCTAGCCTTCGAGTCATTGTGAAATGCCATTGAGAGTTGGTCATGAGCTGCTTGCAGCCTACATCGACCTCAAGATGGACTTGATCCCTATGAGAGATCCTGAGACTAGGGAAATGCCAACATGGATATAGTTTAAGAGCAAGCTTTATATACATGGCACAGAAAGTGTAGTATGTGTGGGACCCTGTCAAATGTAGCATGGCTCCCTCTCATATATATAATCTGGGGTGAGCAAGGATTTGCCCTGTACCAATACTTTTGTCCGATACTTGTATGACTAGGGTAATGGGCAGAGCACTATCCCAAAGTCAAACGTTTAGCACTACTAGGTTAATACAATGTCACCGAACTCGGGCTGTGCTATCCATCTAAGGTTGGAAATACTTGGTGCTGGCTTTTGATGCATGCAACAATGGCCAAGACCATGATTCAGGATTTAAAGGAACCTGTCGTTGATATATGCTTGCAGGAGGACGTTAAAATCACAAAGGAGCTTACATACCTTGGGAGTGTAGTCATGTCCCTATTGAACAAGGAAGTCAATAGACGAATTGGGCTTGCAGCATGGGCCATGAAAACTCAAGAACAAGAGCATTTAAAGATGTCAGTACCATGCAGGAACAACCTATGTGTCTTCAAGACCTTTGATATTACCAGTTGGCTGTATGAAGCGAAACCTGGGACGCTGCAAGTGCTTGGAGTCTTCATATTTAATGCTGGATCAAGGGGTACAGTTAGCAGGACGAAGTGGTCCAACCAACGGCTACAATGAGAGACGGGCATAGGACCGGTTACTGGCATAATCCGGGATACCAACTAAGGCTATATGGGCACTTAGCTCATTTCCCAGCCCCTCAGGTTCTCTTTGCGAGTCAATCCTGGGGTAAGAGGCTCGTGGAATGACATAAGAGGCATGGCTTGGGCAGCCGTGCAGACCTGTTGCGAGGAGCTAGAGATGGGCCAAGCGC
>NW_023658442.1:0-10000 GCF_015228065.2 Penaeus monodon | reverse complement strand
TGACAACTTGGATCTAACTAAGCTCCATAGACACTACAGAATGACTCATCATAAGTAATGATAGCGAGGTTTTACAAACACTCACATGGACACTCGGTGGAAATTGATTAGAAATTTGAAACCTAAGTAATGGCCCTCTGGGGTTTCATAACCCGGAGTGACCTGGTAGAGGCCAGTCAGGGAGGGTTGTTGTCATCTATCCAGCTGCGGTATTGTATTATTCCATCTTTATATATATTACACTCAGTATATGATTTCGTTTCAAATTTGAATAACATTATCCACCCCGAGAGCTCACGGGGAGGATGGTCAAACTTTCATCACTCATAATGAGTTAGATAGTAATGTCTATGGAGCTAGTTCGAAACTAGCTGCAAATTCCTTTTAGTGGGTTGTGTGGGGTGGTTGGGTTAAGTACTGACCCCTCCGTGGTTTTTATAACCGGAGTGACCTAGGTTCAAGGTTCAGGGAGGGGTTGTTTTATATACATATAGCATATTAACATGTATATGTATGTGTGTTTATATATATGTATATATATAAATGTTTCTATATGTTATATGTATAAAACCATATATATATACACACATATATGTATATATATATATATATATATATATATAATATATGATACTATATGAATATAATATATAATATTAAACACATAATATGTTGCAAGTATAGATAGAATATATATGATATATAAGATAAAGATTATAGAGAGATATATAGATATAGATAGATCTGTATATAATAGTATGTATATATAGATAGAATATATATATATAGACAGTATATATATATATATATATAATATATATATATATATATATATATTAATATATATATATATATAAACACATATATATGTAGCATATATATATATATATATTATATATATATATATATAGATATATAGAGTATATATCTATATATATATATACATATAATATATTAACTGGAAGCTGAGGGGTTATCGGCCACATCCACCTTTCGCCTCCAGCACAAGGAATCCCTCATGGCGAGTATTCAAGCAGGCGCCTTGGACCCATCTCTAGCCTCATCGCAACAGTGCTGCACGAGCTGCCAAGCCATGACCTCTTATGTCATTCCACGAGCCTCTACCCCAGGATTGACTCGCAAAGAGAAATGATGGGGGCTGGGAAATGAGCTAAGTGCCATATAGCCTGAAAGTTGGTGATCCCGGATTATTGCAAGTAACAGGTCCTATGGCCAGTCTCGCATTGTAGCCGTTGGTTGGACACTTCGTCCTGCAACTGTACCCCTTGATCCCAGCATTAATATGAGCTCCAAAGCACTTGACAGCGTCCAGGTTTCGCTTCCATACAGCAAACTGGTACTATCAAGGTCTTGAAGACACATAGGTGTTCTGCTAGGTACTGACATCTTTAAATGCTCTTGTTATTGAGTTCATGGCCCCTGCGCCAAGCCCAATTCGTCTATGGACTTCTTGTATTCAATAGGGACATGCCCGAGCGATACACTACCAAGCGTATGTAAAGCCTACTTTGTGATTTAACGTCCTCACTGCAAGATATATCAAACCTGAACAGGTTCCTTTAAAACCTGAATCATGGTCTTGGCCCATGTTGAATGCATCAAAAAGCCATCACCAGTAATTCCAGACACTTAGATAGGCTAGCACAGCCGAGGTTCGGTGACCATGAATTACTAGTAGTGCTAAAACGTTGACTTGGATATTAGCTCCTGCCCATTACCTAGTCCATACAAGTATCGAAAAGTATTGGTGACGAAGGCAAATCCTTGCTCACCCAGAATTATATATTGAGAGGGAGCATGCTACATTGACAGGGCCCACACATTACTACACTTTCTGTTCAAGTATATACGCTGCTCTTACTTAAACTAATAATCCAGGTTGGAATTCCCCTAAGTCTCAGGATCTCTCAAGGGGAGTCAAGTACCATCTTTGAGGTCGATGTAGGCTGCAAGCAAAGCTCATGGACCCAATTCAATGGCATTTCACAATGAAACTCGAAGTGCTAGACTTAGTCTGCTGTAGACTTGCCAGGAGTGAATCAAGATGCTCCAGTCTCTGGTACCTTGATATCGGGTCACAGATCATTTCAGAAAAATGTCAGAGAAAAACTTGCATGGTTATACTGAGCAGTATGATGTCAAGGTAGCTTTTACAGTCCCATCGATGGCCTTTCCCCCTTCAGAGAGGGAATGACCATGCCCCTTAGCAGTATGGCGGGTAGGCTTTGAGGATTGTCTTCCTAATCGCAGTTAGGTAGGAGGTTCCTCACTGATGGGTGGGTCTGGCATAGGTATTTGATACAAAACTAACATACAGACTATCACTGAAAGGGCCTACCTGGTATGTTTCTCAACAGTACTCAAGACCAGCCATTTTTGGAACCTCAAACATGATTTGAGATGATTTGCGATCACGCGGGGACTGTCATCACCGTTTTCTCAGGGCTTGGCGCAGGGCGAAGGTCATGCTAAGAAAATGGGCCTTCAACCCTCACTCACCAAGATTCTGATGAAATATGTTCCTTGTTCTCTTCTCAGCAGTTGTCAAGCCCTGCACCCCAAAGGAATAGTGTAAATCCTGATTGGCTATTAGTGAGCAATTGTGAACATATGTGTGGGCCTTCCAGTGTCTTCAGGAGATGGAATTCTGCCTTGCTCTCAGGTTAGCCAATGAAATTTTGCACTGCTAAGTATTTTGTTTCTAAGAGGAATCTTGATGGTTTTTTTAGTTCTTTGAAAAACTGATCAGAGGATGCTGTGGTGACTCATCTGGGTACCCCCCACCCTTCAGTCTGTCTAAGTGAAACCACCCTGGAGTGATCAACAGGAGAGATGCGGAGTTTTGAAGTGTACACAACAGATTACTGCCAATGAAATCACCCATGATGCAGATGTCTCATTGTGAACATTTGTGTGCCACAGATGTGAGTTTGGCATAGAATGCCTTTCTTATCGAGTTTACACACGTCGGTTAAGGAGCAAAAAAACACAGCAATAAGAGACACAAAGCTCAGTCCTCAGTGCCATAATAGGGTCCATCAAGCTGTGTTATCTCTACTAACAATAGTTGAATGAAAATCAGCTGGAGATTGCTATGGTTTCCTGGAGATAGTGACCACCGCCCTGCCCAACTAGTAGTAGGTGTACCCACCCATGCAACAGCTGCTGCAGGTCTTCTCACCTCAAGAGGCAGTCACCTGAAACTCCCTACTGCTTCAGTCCCTCGATAGAAGGGGTGAACACTCATCCCGCTGTAAGGACAGGATGTTACAAGCTCCTACCCAGATAGTTCATCTGAGGTTAAGCCTTAAGCAAGCTCTGCCTCCCCTGTTGGTGCTGCCCCATCTAAAGGGGGACAGAGGCTGTGAAGCCCAACGTCCACCTTTGGGGTTCCCTTGTCCCATAGGCATCTTATTGGCTTAGCACCTGCCAGGGCACAAGCAGGACAAGCTCCCAACTGTACCACAACATTTGCCCTCCCAATGGGATCCACAGCCCGCCTCACTTGCTGAGTGGGAGGGCAATACCTCTCCCCCAAATATTTCCATTTATAAAGGACATTGCCAGTAATTTTATCTAGAGAAAGGAGAACTGGCAAGGCGCACCTTACAAAAACCACCCATTAACCTCTGGTAAGAGTAGGAGTTGGCATGGAGCCAGGGCATGTCCACTCACCAATAGGCCATGATACGTCATGCTGCTCCAAGGTCCCTCCACAGTTTTTAGCTTGGGAACACCAAGGTGCCCAGTTCTCCATGAGTGGCCATGAGGAGGCACGCAGAAGCCTCAATGATGGAGAGACGTGAACTGGCGGTGAGGCCTATTTTATAGCTGCTCCCTTTTTGCACTAGGTCTTACCATCAGTGGCAGCAGCAAGTGAGAAAGAAAGCATGCAATCACTTAACACTATCCAGGCTACCACACCATCACTTCACATCACCTGAGCATAAAGAACCCCTCTCCCCACCCACACCCACACACACACACACACACACATATATATATATATATATATATATAATATATATATAATATATATATATATATATATATATATATAATATATATATAATACTATATACGATATAATATATATATATATATATATATATTATATATATAATATATATATATGGGTGGGTAACCTACCAAGCAAGCAAGGCGGTTTTTTTTTTCTGTGGGTCCCATGGGGAGGGCAAATTCGGTGCACAGGATGACGAATGAGAGTTAAAGGTGTCCTGCTGCACCCCGGCAGGTGCCAACCCACCATGAGCTTGTGAAGCCAAAAGCCCTTGGGAACTCACAGGCGGATGGGGGTGCCTGGCAGCCCACGACCCCACTTTATTGGGGCAGCTTCGTGGAGCGGCCGAGGGTGGCGTGCAACCAGAGGACTGCCGAGGCTAACCTCAGATGAGTTTCCGGGTGGGTGCTTGGAACATCAGTTCTTGTGCAGGATGAGCCAGTTGCCTCTGCTATTAGGGAATTAGAGTTGGTTGGGAGTTGAGGTGGGCTTGCCATCTCGAAGGTGAAAAGACCTGATAGTGGCATGATCGAGTGTGGGTGGGTACACCTACTACTGGTGGCTGCAGTGATGGTCACCACCTCCAGGGTGTAGCCATAGGCCATCTCCACCCAACTTCGCCCTGGTAGTTGAGATGACACCCCGTTGATGAAGCATATTATGGCATTGAGAATGAAGCATGCGCTTATTGCTATATATGCTCCTATGATGTCTGTAAACTCGATGTGGCTATGAGATGTTCTGTCGGCCCACATGGCTTGGGAGCTGATACCAGCACCGAGACAGCCTCCTTCACTGGGACTTTCCTAGGTCCAGAGAATGAGGATCTCTGGCTGCTGATACCAGCGTTTCAACCCGCATCACTGATACAGTCTAGCGATACTGGTACAGTGCCAATATCACCACATTCTGTTAGCACGTGATGCAGGATCTCTAGAACTACAGAGATTGCAGGAGTGCCTAGTCCTGTGGCACTTTTGACCATAGGCAGGTGTGGCTACCCTACAGGTCTCCACTTCAAAATTCCCCAGCTCTCCAGTCACAGTCTAAGGTGTTTCACCTGGACAGTACTAAGGGTGAGTGTAGGTTGGTGTGTAGCCCATGGGTTCACCATTGCAGTCTCTGACCGAGTACAGAACTTGACAACCTGATGGACCCAGTTGCCTTCACATGTCAAAACACTCGAAGCAGCCCAGTCAATTGGGCGTACACCCAAGGGCAAAGCAGAAATCCATCTCCCTGGAGACACTGGGAGGCTACTGAAGAGTGTCGCATTGCTCAGCTGAATGGCAATCAGGTTTTGCATCGCTCTTTGGTGTGGTGTAGGGCTTGGGACACTGCTGAGAAAGGGGACAAGGAACAGTTCATCAGGAATCTTGTGAGGATAGGTGAAGGCCATTTCTTGGAAATGACCTTGCCCTGCTACCAAGCCCTGAGAAAGCTGAACTTTAAGCCCTCTCACAGTATGACTGTAGGTCGATCAGCAGATGGACAGATCATCTCAGATATGTTGGGGTCTGTGAACGTTGGGCCGAGTATTGGGAGCAGCCTTGTACCAAGTTGACCCTCCAACAATAGATTGAATGCAAGGCGTGTCACAATACCCACCCATCAGTGAGGAACCTCTACCCTAAGGGGGTTAGGATGGTGAAGAATGAAGCTGTTAGGCACATTGTGATATCCCTGCTGAACTTCTAAAGTCTGGGGCGTGATCCTATGGCATGTATACAGTCTTGACTGCCATCTGGCAGTCTCGGTACCCTTCCCCCTGACCTGGTGAGGGGTGGGTCATCCCTCTCTGGAAGGGGGAAAGGGAATGATTGGGACTGTAGCAAACTACGTGGCATACACCTGCGCCAGCTACCAGGCAAAAGTTTTCACCCCAATTCTTCTGAAACAGATTCCGCGCACCACTACAGAGCATACAGAGAGAGACTGGAGCAGTCTGGATCACTCCCTGGCACGTCTACAAGAGGACCGAATACTAGGCTTTGGCAGTAATTGTGGAAACGCTATCGGAATTTGGTTGTGGGTTGCTTGCAGCCTACATGTCTTCAAGAAGGCAATTTGACTCGGTCATCATGAAGCACTATGGGAAATCCTGAGATTCAGGGGAATTGGACACAGATTATTGGGGGCCTAATAGCAAGCCTATAACACGGTACTGAAAGTGCCGTAAATGTGGTGGGGTCTGTCAAACTTCTTCCCTGTAATTTAGGTGTGAGGCAAGGCTATGGTCCTTGACCAAACACTTTCAAACACCGTATGGACTGGAAAATGGGCAGAGCTACTGCCAAAATTCATCCCCCAGTGTGGAAGCAACACTAGGCAATATCAGGTCTTTGCTGATGATGTGCTATCTTAATCTGAGTCCCTGGAGTCCCTGGTAGCAGCTCTGAGCATTTAGGAATGAGTGAAAGCCCTAGGCCAAGAGGTATGGACCAAGAACAAGATCAGGCTTTGGGGGCCTGTTAGGGAACCCATTCAGTCGAGCCATGGCTTGTAGTTGAGGACGTTGAAGTTACAGAGAGTTTTACATACCTTGGTAGCGTCGTCCATATCTCTGGGTGTCAGGACCAAGAAGTCAACAGAACCATGAACTCGATCAATAGAGCATTTGGAGATGTCAGTACCCTATGCAGGAGGACCAAGCTTTACGTTGTTTCAAGGCCTTGATACTACCAGTTAGTTTGCTCTATGGAAGCGAAACCTGGATGCTATTCCGTGCCTTGGAATCTCGTCTTGATGCCTTTGTAATAAGTCCCTCGCCGGAGCATAGGGTACAGTTGGCAGGGACAACATGTCCAACCGATGGTTACACTGTGAGACGGCATGGACCTGTTTCTTGCATAATCCAGGATCGCCAACTCAGCTGTTGGGCCTAGCTCGTTTTCCTGTGGCGAACCCTGCCAATCAGGTTGTCTCTTTGCGTGACAACCTGAGTAGAGGAGACCATGGGATGACCCAGGAGGAGTTCAGGCTGGGCAAGCTCGATGAAGACCTGGTAGCAAGTAATTAGAGATGGGCCGAGGGTCTGCTTGCAGACTCGCCTCAAGGGATCCTCGTGGTTGGAAGCAAAGGGTGGATGCAGCCATGTGTTTACATCATGGCTCCAGTCCAATTTAGAAACATCGACTCAGCAAGGGGCATAGATGACAATTTTACTGACCGTGCCTGACCCAACAGTTCGTTGCCTAGTGCCCAGCGTGTAAGTCAGGCCTTCAGGCGGGGTCGGGAGATGACACATGACCCGCACTCACCGCTTTACCCATAGACATTGTCTCGTGTGTTCCCTTACTGTGCTGTATCTTCATCAAAAAGAGTCAACCGTTCTAACCACTATCACGCCACCAGTTCATAACCCATTGTACTAGGGCCCATAGCCTTTTACCATTGTAAAAATGGTAGCAGCTTTGGCCGTTGCATCCTTTGGGCTCACAACATGAATGCTCGACCGGTTCAATGTGATAGTTGAAATAATTTTAATTGCGAATTTATCTTAGTTTGTATACAGAACGTAATATTGTATTTGTGACTCATTCTCTGTGTGAGGTCACTCCCACTTTCACTCTCCTTCACCTCGCTGTTGCTCACACACACACACACTTACCCCACTCACTTATCCATGCAGAAGAAAAGACACTGAAACCTTTCAAGTTTTTTTTACTGGTGTAAAGATCTATGATGGTTTCTCTTTAGCCCGCGATTTTTTAGTCGTGAGAGGATTTGTACATGATGTACAAATTACATTTATTTCTTCTCTGGATGATGACAATTGATTCTAGTAAATCCTTGTGGATTGCCGTTGTCATTTCCCTTATCTCTGTTGCCTTTCTCTTTCTCTTACTATCTGGCCCTTACGTGTATGATCTGGTTCCCTGACTATAATAGCAGTCAGATGACAATAACTGACAGGCACCAAAGGAGGAAACCCTGCTGCAGAACCGGTCACCTTAGGATGCTGGGGGAAAGGGAAAGTCACTGGGTCGCCATGGCCTGCAAACCAGGAATCGTCAAAAGGTATTAAGCGCCCTAGATGGGATGGACGGTGCCGCCTGCCTGAGAGACCCAGCGAAGGAATTGCAGGAGCTGAGGATGCAAAGCTGCCTGACGACTGCAGATCCAGTCAACTCCAGGAGCTCGTCAGCGCAGGTATCAGCCGCCCTGAGATACTGCCCCTTGCCCGGACGCCCATAGATCCAGATGAAGATTATGAGGTCGTGAGGACGAGCATGCAGTCGAGGACATGGACGAGATCTGTGAGGACGTATGGACGAGGACGCTGCCAAGTTAGGTCTGGGTCATCCTCAGGCACAAGCAGGAGCGTCACCGATTGTGGGGGCGTTGGGTACCAGCGCAGGAAGTGTGGGGGGAACCAGGTGAGGTCACCGGTTCCGTCTGTTAACGACCCTCCATACACACACACACACGCGTGTGTGTATATGTATGTGTGTGTGCATAAAAACATATACGTATATATACAGAAACATACACACACACACAAAGATATAAATACATATAAATATATATATATATATATATATATATATATATATATATATAATATATTAATATATATATATATTTAATATATATATTAATTATATATATTATATATATATATTATATATAAATATATATATAATATATATATATATATATATTATATATATATATTATATATATATATTTTTATTATATATAAAATATTGTGTGGTGTGTGTAGGGGGTGGTGGTGTGGTGTTTATTTATGTTATGTTGCTATATATGTTATGAAATATTTTTATTGTATAATAATATAATATATATATAAAATTATATTTTAAAATTATATATATATATTATATATATAATATATATAAACAAAAATAATATTATATATTATTAATATAAAAAATAATATAATAATATTATATATATATATATAAATATATAAAATTTTTATAATATATACTTTTAATACTATTTATATATATATATATATAATATATAATATATATATATATATATATATAATAATTAAATATATTTTATATATATATATATATATATATATAATATAATATTTATTATAATATAAAAAAACACACGCACATATATCATATATACACACGTATTATTATCTCATCATAAAGGGGCTAAGCCGACGGGGCCATGGCGCACCACCCTTCGCTTCCAGCCCCGAGGGCCCCCGAGGCGAGGGCTCCAGGGGAGGACACGGGCCCCCTCTGTTTCCCCGTGCAGGTCTCCCTCGAGTGCCCAGCCATGATCTCCCAGGGGCGTCCCAAGGCCCACCCAGGATTTCTCGAGGAGCAACCCGTGGGCAGGGCGTATGGGGGAACCAGGCTGCGGAGAGGGAAAGGGCGAAGTGTGCTTCTAGGATAGTGTATGGGGGCAGCGACGGGGGAAAGGGGCAGCCTTTTTTCAGCCAGGGAAAATGTGTGGAGCACCACTTTTTTCCGGATGTTGTTTATATGGGTTTTCTCGTGGGCCCTTTGCCTTATCCCTCTTCAAAGGATCGGGAGTGCTTGAAAACCTTACTACCTACACTCGAACCTTTGAGAAGATTCTCTAAAAATTTTACCAGGTGCCCCCCCTGCAAAAAGCAAATATGGCCATTTTGGGTAGGTTTTCAAAGCAAAAAATGGGAAAAATTTTATACCGATGGTAGGCTGTGTTTTATGCTAAAGGGGGCCAAGGCAACATCACATCCCGCATTCGGGGTTTTCCATACCAGGGTTTTCAAAAATTTTTTTAAGAACCATTTACTCTCTCTACCTAGCCATTTAACTAAGGATAAGGGGTTAGGCATGTCCCACCCCCGTTTAAATGTGTACATAGCCCTTAAACAAATTTTTGAACTCCCAACCACCACTTTTACGAAGCCCCGGAGCTCCCTCATTTTACTACTGTCTCCGAATGCTCTGCTACCTCCCGGGGCCTCCTTTTATTTTAAAG
>NW_023658441.1:15000-22500 GCF_015228065.2 Penaeus monodon | reverse complement strand
AAAGTCGAAAAAAAAGCAGGAAAATCTAGTAAAATATAGCCTTTTGAGAGTAACTCCAAAATGACGTTTTTTCCATTCACTTTGATGATTTGGCAATATTAGGGTAATATGATAATAATTACAGAATCTAGTAATCATGACAATAATGAGGATAAAAGTGAGAATAAAGAGAATTCTGGATAACATTTCATTTGAAAAAAACAAAAAAAAAAAAAATTCAGCAACCATTTATATTTTTCTGTTGTTCTATTCTGATTTCCTTATACAGGACGTTAGTAAAACTGAGGTGTTACATTTTTCTTCTGTTCACTGTACTTACCATTGTCGTCATAGCATTCGTTATTAGGAAATACTTGTATGATACTGGAGTTGTTGTATTATCCATGATTTATTGTATTAATTATCATTATTAGGATTATTATTATTACTTACTATTATTATCGTTTGTATCGTTATTGACTGTCATCATTAATATTACCTTTTATTGATTATTTATATAGTAAAATAATATGGTAGTTGTCATAATAGGAGTCTGGTATCATACTGATGTTGATTAAGTATAATAATGGACAAAAGAAATAATATTTAAAAATAAATAAATAAATAAATAGTAATAATAATGATACACGAGTTTCTCTATCTAGTCTCTAAATCAAGTTTTTACGTCTACGCCTCCAAAGAAAAAATCGGTAACCTTTGACATTTCAGTCTTCTTTTAATTGGTTTTGGAAAAAAATAAAGGACACTACTACTGAGTAACCCAGCAAAATGTTTCGTTTGTAGGAATATGTAAATAAATGTGTTTTTAGTATCTGTATATGAAACACTACAATTATGTCATTGTTATTTTTTCTCGTCTTTGCTTCTGTGATGAATCTTGAAACCATGTATTTTACTTTTTTCCTTTATATTGTTACGGAGAGAGGGTCGCCTCGTCTCTCTGCCACAACAAAAGGCAGGCTAGGCAGACGGGCGTGTTATATACAGGGGCGTGAACACTGAACAGATCCAAGAGGCACGAACACCACAGCGTCCCAAGAACACCCACGGAGAGGAACGCCAAGTGCGAGGCAGGGCACGAAGTAAAAACACCAAATGCAGTCTTTCTTTATCACACAGTTATTTACCCGTACAACTTTTCTATAGCAAAATACAGGGGTACCAGCATGTCACACAGCACAAATACAGATTATAACAGGGCAACACCAGGTTGATCTTAGGTCACCAGGGGCACACACGAGGTCGCAACATGTGGAGCAGCAACCCACTGCGTCTCTTGGCTTGTTCTCCGTACTCGCTCACAGACAGTGCGTAATGTGGTTGCCCAGGTCCCTTCAAGTTAACACATGCCCAGGTCATCCTTTTCATGTTAACACATGTTTCGCACAGAGACAATGACCCACTGGCGTAGCAATATCTTGGACATATCTGCTAATTGAAGCGTATAAATGTATAAACTCCAAGTATCTGATAGTACCAGGAAAAAAATGATTTGGCAATCATCATCAGTAATCAATTATATATAGATATATATAGATATATTGATATATATATATATGATAGATTAATTACCTACAATAGAAATAGAGATATATATAATTGTTTATTTATTATATCTATATGATATATATATAATATATATAATATATATACGATATTAGTATATATATAATATATATATATATATATATAATATATATTATATATATAATATATATATATATATGTGTGTGTGTGTGTGTGTGTGTGTGTTGGTGGTGTGTGTGGTTATGTGTGTGGTGTGTTGTATGTGTGTGTTGGTGTGTTTGTGTGTGGTATGTGTGTGTAGTGGATGTGATGGTGTGTGGTATATATATATCTATATATATATATATCTATAAATAATATTATATATGTATATATATATTGTATATATATAATATATATATATATAATCACACACACAACATCACACACACAATATCACACACACACACACACCACCCCACACAATAGATAATATATATTATATATATATATATATATATATATGTATATTATATAATATATATTATATATAATATATATATATATATATATATATAATATATATATGTGTGTGTGTGTGTTGCGCGTGTGTGTGTGTGTGTGTGTTGTGGTGCGTATATTGTATATATATATTAATATATATATATATATATATATATATATATATATATATAAATACCACACACACACACCAACACACACACACACCACACACACACACACCCACACATATACAGAAACACACACACATAGACAGAAACACACAACAAACACACACACACACACATCATTACACACACACACACACAACACACACACACACACACACACTACACAACACACACATCTCTCTATATTATATATATATATAATATAATATATCAATATATATATATATATACATATCTATATATATATATATTATACATCATTATATACATAGAATATATATATAAATAAATATATAATATATATACATATAATCAGATAATAATAATGATTAATAAAAGGAATTGTGTCAATTCATTGATGATCTTCTGGGATTATTAGGGGTAATAGTGTAATACTTAACAGATTTTATTATCATGACAATAATGATGATAAAAGGTGGAGAATAAAGTGAATTTGATAACATTTGATTGTTATTAATATTATTAATATCCTCATTATTGTCATCATATTATTATGTTATTATTTATTGATTAATTATTCGTATTATTTGCTAAAAAAAGTATATTATAAGTGTATATACAACAATAATAATAATAAGTATGATAATAATATTTATAATCGTTATACTATTGTATTAATATATTATTGTCATTATTATCACTATTATTGTTTTTTAAAGTATATGATTGTAAAAATCATTATTAGAACAGTTAATGATTACAGTAATAAAACGATTCAATAAAAATAAATGAATAAATAATATTATAAATACGGTATTATGTTATTGTTATTCTTGTTATATTATTGTTATTACTATTGTAGTTATTTTAGTATAGTTTTAGAATCTATATTAATAACTGCAATAATGCAATGACAATTATAATTAATTGCAATAATTATGATAATAATTGCAATAATGATGATATAATTGCCAATAATGATGATAATGATGATGATAATGATGAATTAACGAGAATAATGATGTAATCATTTAATAATAATGATATAATAACGAATTGTGTCCACTATAATATAAAGGGTAAAAGAAAAAAGATCCCAATGTCGAAAAAGCGGGAAAATCTGCGAAAATACAGCTTTTGAGAGTTATCTCAAAAATGACGTTTTTTTCCATTCATTTGATGATTTTGGCATATTAGGGTACTATGGATAATAATTACCAGAATTCTATTAATCAATGACAATATGAGATAAAATGTGAATTAAAGAGGAATTTGGATAAACATTTGATGATATTAATATTATACTATTTCATATATTATCATTTATTATGAGTATTATGATTATTATTATTATTAATTTATTATTATTATTATTAACCTTATTATTCTTATATATTAGTAGTGTAAGTAGAGTCGTAATAGTAGTAGTAGTAGTAGTAGTTGTAGACTACTTATTAGTATTATTGCCAAAAAATAGATTATAACTGAAATAATAACAATACTTATAATAATAAGATATTGATAATAATATAATCGTTATAAATAGGTTATTAATATTAGTATTGTTATTATTATCATATTATTATTTTTACTAGTAGTATAATTGTAGAAATAATTATTATAACATTAATAATTACAGTAATAAACGATATTAATTAAAATATGATATAAATTAATATTATGAAACGTATTATTGTTAGTATTATTGTTAGTACCTATCATGTATTGTAGCTGTATTAGTACAGTTGTAAAAATATATATTATACTGACAATAATTGCAATAAAATGATAATGCAAATAATGATGTAATAATTGCAATAATAATGATAATGATGCTGGTAATGATAATAATGATAATAATGATGATGATAACAGATAATTAAATGAAGATAATCATGTAATAATGCTGATAAAAAGAATGGTGTCCATATATAATAACAAACATAAAAAAGGTAAAAGAAAAAAAAACCAAAAGTCGAAAACGCGGCAAAACTCTAGCGCCTTTGCCGAGGAAGTCTACTCCAAAATGACGTTTTTTCCATTCATTTGATGATTGGGCAACTTATTAGGTAATAATGAAATAAATTACCAGATTCTATTAATCAGACAATAATGATGATGAAAAGTGAGAATAAGAGCATTGGATAAACATTTGTGATTATTAATATTATTACAATTATCAATTATTATTATCATTCAATGATTATATGATTATTATTATTATTATTATTATTATTTTATTATAATATTATTACTAATTATTCTTACATTAATTATTAGTATTATGCCAAAAAGTATATCATAACTGTAATCATAACAATAATAATAATTAATAAGTATCAATAATTAATAATAATAATCGTTATAATATTGTTATTAACAATATTATTGTTATGGATTATCAGTATTATTACTTTTACTGGTAGAAATGTAAAAATATTATTATAACAGTAATAATTACAGTAAAACGCTATAATTAAAATAATGATATAAAATCATATCCTCAAAACACGTTATTATCTCTTATTAGTGTTATATATTTTTATTATTGTAGCTGTTATTAGTATAGTTGTAAAAATGATGATTATGATAACCATAATAATGATGATAATCATGATAATAATAATGATAATAACAGAATTGTGACCAATATACAATAAAAAAACTAAAAGAAAAAAAATCCAAAGTCGAAAGCTTTGAAAATCTAAGCGAAATGTCGATTTTGAGACTATACCGAAAATGACGTTTTTCCCATTCATTGATGATTTGGTAAGTATTAGCTTAATAATGATAATAATTACCAGAATTCTATAATCAGACAATAATGATGATAAAGTGCGACTAAAGAGGAATTTGGTTAAAATTGATGATGATTTATATATACTATTATCATTATATTATGATTATTATTATTATTATTATTATTATGATTATTACTTAATTATTACTATTATTGCCAAAAAAATATATCATAGCTGTAATAAGAACAATAATAATAATAATAAGTATAATAATCATAATACTAATCGTATAATATTGGTATTATTTATCATATCATTATTTTTTACTGGTAGTATAATTGCCAAAATAATTATTATAACAGTAAAATTACAGTTAAATAACGATATTAATTAAAATAAATTATATAACTAATTATCATAAAAAAGTATTATGTTATTATTATTGTTATTACTATTATATTATAGCTGTATTAGTTAGTGTAAAAATATAATTATAAATCTGCAATAATTGCAATATAATGATCAATAATTGAAAATGTAATATGCAATTAATGATGATAATGATGATGATAAACGATAATAATGCTGATAACATGATCATAATTATGATAATAACGGGAATTGTGTCCATATATAAGAAAAAGGTAAAGGAAATAATCCCAAAAGTCGAAAAAGCGGCAAAATCTAGCGAAAATAGGGCCTTTGAGAGTATACTCCAAAATGTCGATTTTCGATCTTGAATGATTTGGCAATTATTAGGGTAAATAATGATAATAAACAAAATCGTATAATCATGACAATAATGATGATAAAAGGAGAATAAAGAGAATTTGGGTAACATTTGATGATTATTAATCATTATTACTCTTATTATCATTATCATATATTCTCATTATCATTATTATTATTATTATTATTATTATTATTACATATTATTACATTAATTATTCTATTATTGCCAAAAAATATATCATAACTGAATAATAACAATATGAATTAATAATAATAATAATAATAATAATATAATCTCGTTATAATATGTTATAGTATTAATATTGTTATTATTATCATGTTTACTGTAGTATAATTATAAAATAATTATTATAACAGTATGATTACAGTAATAACGATATTATTAAAATAAGTGATATAAATAATTTATTATAAAATTATTATTATTTGTTTATATATGTTATTACGAGTATTATTGTAGCGTTATTAGTATAGTTGTAAAAATATATATTATAACTGCAATAATTGCAATGGTTGCAATAATAATGATAATAATTGCAATATGATAATAATTGCAATAATGATGATAATAATTGCAATAATGATGATAATGCTATGGTCATGATATAATGTGATTGATATCCATAATAATGATGATAATCGTGATAATAATGATGATAAGAACAGGAATGGTGTCCATATATAATAAAAAAGTGTAAAGGACAAAAAAACAATCCCAAAAGTCGAAAAGCAGCAAAATCTAGTGGAAAATAATAGCCTTTTGGGAGTATACTCCAAAATGACGTTTTTTCCATTCATTTGGAGATTTTGGCAATTATTAGGGTAAATAATGATAATAATTACCAGAATTCTATAATCATGACAATAATGATGATAAAAGTTAGAATAAAGAGAATTTGGATAACATTTCAATTGCAAAAAAAAAAAAAAAAAAAAACCTAGCAACCATTTATATGTATTTTCTGTTGTTCTATTCTGATTTCCGTATTCACAGGGAAGTAGTAAAACCTAGAGGTTATTAATTCTTTTCCTGGTTCACGTACTTACCACTGCGTCCGAGCATTCGGCTATTTATGAAATACTTGGATGATAATGGAGTGTTGTTATTATCATTTATTATTATTATTATTATTATTAGATTATATTATTATTATATTAGTATCGTTGTATCGTTATTGACTGTGCACATTAATATTACCTTTTATGATTATTTATGTAGTAGAAATAATAGTGGTAGTTGTCAAATAGGAGTATGGTATCATACATGATGTATTAATTATAATAAGGACAAAAGAACTATAATTAAAAATAAATAACAGTAATAAATATGATAAACGAGTTCTACTGTCTAGTCTCTAAAATCCACGTTTCTACGTTACTGCCTCCAAAGAAAATCGTAACCTTTGCATTTCATGTCTTTCTTAATTGGATGTTGGAAAAAATAAAGACATCTACTACTGAGTTAACCCAACAAAAAGTTCGTTGTAGGAATATGGAAATAAATGGTTTTAGTATATGTATATGAACACTACTTATTTCATTGTTATTTTTCCTCGTCTGGCTTCGTGATGAATTCTTGAAAACATTTATTTTACTTTTTTCTTTATATTGTTACGCGGTCGACTCGTCTCCTGCCACAACACAAGGCAGGCTAGGCAGACGCGTGTTTATATACAGGGTACGTGAACACTGAACAGCTCAAGAGGCACCGAACAACACAGGTCCCAGAACACCAGGAGAGGAAACGCCAAGTGGCGAGGCGGGCACGAAGTAAACAACAAAATGACGGTCTTCCTTATTCACACAACTTCATTACCGTACATTTTCTATAGGCAAAAATACAGGGG
>NW_023658441.1:0-10000 GCF_015228065.2 Penaeus monodon | reverse complement strand
GTAATAAGGAAACAGAAAAGAACAAAAGAAAAACAATAAATGGTTGCTTGATTTTTTTTTTTTTTTTTTTTTTTAAAGAAATGTATCCAAACCTTTTTTCCACTTTTACTCATATTGTCATGTTAATAGAATTTGGTAAATTTATTTACCCTAATAATTGCCAAAAACATCAAATTTAATGGAAAAAAAAGTCATTTGGGGTTACTCTCAAAAAAGGGAATTTTACTAGATTTTTTGCTTTTCGTTTTGGGATTTTTTTTCCCTTTTCTTTTATTTTATATGGACACATTCCGTTCTTTTATCATTTTTATCACGATTACATCATTTTATGGAATCATCTTTATTATCATCATTACCATATCATTTTTCTCATTATTTCAATTATTATCATCATTATTGCAATTATTATCATTATTGCAATTTTATCATTATATTGCAACTATTTCAATTATTGCAGTTAAATATATATTTTTTCAAAATACTAATAACGGCTACAAAATAATAGTATAACAATTAAAACAATAATAATAATTTTATAAAATTATTTTATCATTATTTTTAATTAATAGTTATTTCTGTAAATTACTGTTTTAATAATTTTTTTTTATAATTATATACCAGTAAAAAAATGATAATAATAACAAATTAAACTAAAAACAAATTATAACGATTATTATTATTAATTATATTATTATTAAAAATTTTTTATTTTTACAGTTTGATATATTTTTTTGGGAATAAAGTAAAAATTTAAAGTAATAATAAAGATAATAAAATAAAAATAATAATAATCATAATGATAATGATAATGATTAAATGATATAAGGAAAATATTAATAATCATCAAATGTTACCCAAATTCTTTTATTCTCCCTTTTATCATCATTTTGTCATGATTATCGATTTTGGGTTTTTATTATATTTTTCCCTAATAATTGCCAAAAAACATCAAAGAAATCGAAAAAAAAACGACTTTTGGGTTATCTCAAAAAGGCTATTTTGCAGATTTTGCCGCTTTTCGATTTTGGGTTTTATTTCTTTTTCCTTTTTTTTATATTTGGACCCCCAAAATTTCCTGTTAATCATAATTTTTATCATGATTATCATCATTTTTAACGTTACATCATCATTATCCCTCATTTTTGCAATTATTTTCTTATTCAATTATTTTCATTATTATTGAATTTTGCAGTTATAATATATTTTTTACAAATTACTAATAACAGCATAATAATATTAGTAATAACAATAATAATAACAAAATAACTTTTATGATAATTATTTTTAAAAATTTTTAATTAATATCGTTATTACTTAATTTTTACGTTATAATAATTAGTTTTTTAATTATATACCAGTAAAAAATTAATGATAATGATATAATAACAATTTTAACGATAGTTTATTTTATTAATTTTATTTTTATTAGGGTTTTTATTCAGCATGATAATTTTTTGGCAAAATAGTAAAAATTAAAGTTAATAAAAAATAATAATAAAAAAAAAATAATAAAATGAAAAGAATAAATAAATAATCTCAAATTTAAACCCAAATTCTCTTTATCTCACTTTTTTCACATTTTTTGTCATGATTTAAAAGAATTCTGGAATTTTTTCATTTTTAGCTAATAATACCCAAAAACATCAAATGAATGGGAAAAAAAGTATTTTCGAGAATTTTTCAAAATCTACATTTCGAGATTTTCCCGCTTTTTTGACTTTTGGGGTTTTTTTCTTTTAGTTTTTTTTTATATGGACACAATTCTGTTATTATCATTTTTATTTTAGATTTCATCTTTTTATGGGATAAATCATCATTTTTTCATCTATACTAATAAAGCTACAATAAAATAAAAACAAAAAAGAGAAATAATAACGTGTTATGAAATGATTTATACTTATTTTAAAAAAAAAGCGTTTTACTGTAATTTTTACTTTAAATAAATATTTTTACAATTATCTACCCGTAAAATAATAAAATATAATAATAAAATAATAGTTTTTAAAAACAATATTATAACGAAATTTTTATTATTATTATATTATTTTATTATTAGGGTTTTGATTACATTTTTGATATATTTTGGCAATAATACTAATAATTAATGTAAAAATAATAGTAATAATAATAATAATAAAATAATAATAATAATAATAATAAAATAATAATAATAATAATGATAATAATAATGAAAATTTTAAAAAATTAATAATATCAAATGTTTTCCAAATCTCTTTTCTCACTTTCATTCTTATTGTCATGATTTAAAGAAAATTTGGTAATTTTTCATTATTACCCCAATAAATTTCCAAATCATCAAATGAATGGAAAAAAAACGTCATTTTGGAGTAGACTCTCGCAAGGGGCAGTTTTTCCGTTTTTCGATTTTTTTGGGTTTTTTCTTTTACCCTTTTTTTTTTTTATATTTGGACACCATTCCCGTTTTTATATATATTTCATGATTTTCTTCTTTTTATCGTTATCTCATCATTATTATCATTTTCTCATTACCATCATCATTTTTTATTTTTGCAATTATTATATCATTATTGAATTATCATTTTTTTTGCAATATTCAGTATAAATATATTTTTACAATATATAAAAAGCTACAAAATGATAGTAATAACAATAATACTAAAAAAAAAGTTTTCATAATAATTTTATATCATTATTTTTAAATTTTATCGTTATTTCTGTAATTTTTATGTTAAATAATTTTTTCTACAATATATATAGTAAAAATAAAAATAATGATAATAATAAAATAAAATATTAAAAAACAAAATTATAACGATTAGTTTTTTATCAAAATGCTTATTTTAAATTTTGTTTTTTTTCGTTAAAAATATTTTTTGGCAATAATACTAATAATTAAAGTATAAATACATACTACTATAATTATACATACTATACTAAATAAAATAATAATAATAATTTTAAAATAAAATAATAATATTTAAAAATAAAAAATAATAATAATAATAAAAATGATAATTATAATGATAATTAAATATTAAAAATCATCAAAGTTTTCCAAATTCTTTATTTACATTTTTCATCATTTTTGTCATGATTAAAGAAATTTTGGTAATTTTATCATTTTTTACCCAATAATTGCCAAAAAATTTAAAGAAGGAAAAAAAAGGCATTTTTTGGATACTTCAAAAAGGGTGTATTTCGCAAGATTTTCCCGCTTTTTGACATTTGGGGCTTTTTTTTTTTACCCCTTTTTTTTTATATGGAAACCCAAATTTCCCGTTATTATAATATATTTATTATGATTTTCATAATTCTGTTAATATCATCATTATCATCCCATTATCATCATTATTGCAATTTTATCATCATTATGCAATTTTTTATCATAATTATTGCAATTAAAATTTCATTGCAATTTTGCAGTTATAATATATATTCTAAAAAAATATACAATAATAACTACAAAAAGTAATAACAAAATAAAACAATAAAAACAATAACAATAAAAGTTTTTTTAAAATTATTTTTTATCATTTTTTTAATTTTATTCGTTATCTGTAATCATTTGTTATAAAATTATTTTTACAATCATAATACTAGAAAAAAAAAATAATGATAATAATGACAATAATAAATTTTAAAAACAATATTTTAACGATTATTATTTTTAAAAATATTATTATTTTTTTGTTTTATTTTTACACTTTAATTTTTTTTAGGGAATAATACTAATAAATTAAGCAATAAAATAACAATAATTAAAAAATGGCAATAATGATAATATAATTAATATTAATAACAAACAAAGTTATCCAAAATTTTACTTTATTCCAAATTTATCATATTATGTCAGATTAAAAGAATTTGTTAATTTTTATCACTATTACCCTAATAATTCCAAAATCTCAAATGAATGGACACAATTTCCCTTTTTTTCATTTTTATTTTAAAGATTTAAAATATATAATTATATTTATTTAAATATATGTAATAAAAACAAATAATACATATTAATTTTTATATAAAATATAATATAAAATATAGATTAAAATAAATTATATGATATATATTTGGGAAAATAATTTTAAATATATGTATATATAATATAGTATAATTAATTATTAATATTATATATATATATTTATGTGTGTGGTGTATGTGTGTGTGTGTGTGTGTGTGTGGGTGTGTGTGGTTTTATGTTTTGGGTGTGTGTGGGTGTGTGTGTTTCTGTATTGTGTGGTGTTTTTGTATATGTGGTGTGTGGTGTGTGGGTGTGTGTGGGGGGTGTTGTGTGGTATTTTATTATATAATAAATATATAAATATATATTAAATTATATACAATGAACCACACAACACACACAACACAACACCCCACACACACCAAAAATTTATAATATAATATTAATAATATATATATATATTATAAATATAATATAAAAAATATATATATATATTTAAAAATATATAATATTGGGTGGGGGGGTGTGTGTGGGGGTGTGTGTGTGTGTGTGTTGGGGGGGGAATAATAATAAAAATATATTTTTATATTATATATTGTGGGTGTGTGGTGGGGGTGGGGGGTGTGTGTTTTTATATATTAAATAATATATTTAAATTTAATATAAAATAAAATATATTAATATAATTTTTAAAATAGAAATATAGTAACAAAAATAAAAATATAATTAAAAAATAAATATTTAATTTTATTAAAATAATTTTTATAAATAAATATACACACACACCAAAACAATACAAACACACGTAAAACACATACCCACACACAAACACACAAAAAAAACAACAAACACACACCACACACCATACACCCCCACCCCACACAAACACACCCCCCCCCCCCACAATAAATAATTTTAAATATATTTATTATATATATATATATATATTTTATAATATATATATATTATAAATATATATAATATAATAAATTTTATATATATATATATATATTATTTTTTAAAATATTATAAAAAAAAATATATATATAATATTATAAAATATAATATATATATATAATATTTAAATAATTTTTTTTTTTTGGTATTCAATCATTTTTTTTCCCTTACATAGCGGATTTTACATTATGTTTCTTGCAATTGTCCAAGAAGTACCGGGCTTTGTTTTTGTTTTTTTGGGTTTTTAATTGAAGGGCCCTGGGCAAAAATGACCAGCGGCGTGAGCGGGGGGCCCGGAGAAAAACAGCCAAGAAAACGCATTTTGGGTGCGTCCTGGAAACCTCGTGTGTGCCCTTGTGACCAAGAAAACCCCGGGTGTTCCCCTTTTATAAGCTTATTTGCTGGTACTGCGGGTTTACCCCCCTGTATTTGTTTTAAAAAAAGGGTTTTAGGGGAAAATAATTTGTGTGAAAAAAGGAAAAGACGTCTTTTTTGTTTTATTGGGCCCCTGCCTCGCCATTTGGGGTTTTCCTCCCTGGTTTTCTGGGCCGTGGTTGTTCGGTGCTCTGGAGTTTTCAGTGTTCCGACCCTGTATAAAAAACGCCGTTGCCTAGCCTGCCTTTGGTTTGGGCAGAAGACGAGGCGAGGGAAACAAATAAAGAAAAAAAGAAAAATAAAGGTTTTCAAGAATTCACACAGAAGAAAAGACGGGGGAAAATAACAGAAATAATTTAGTGTTCATAACAGATCTAAAAAAACATTTATTTACATATTTTTACAAACGAAACATTTTGCGGGTTGATCATAGTAGATGTCTTTTTTTCCAAAACCCAAATTAAAAAAAAGACATGAAATGCAAAATTACGATTTTTTTTGGGGGCAGTAAGTAGAAAACGTGGGTTTAGAGACTAGAAGGAGAAAATCGGTATCATTTTATTACATTTATTATTTAATTTTTTAAAATTTTTATTTCTTTTTTTCATTATTATAATTAATAACATATATGATACCGACCCATTATGAAACTACCCCTATTTTTTTACTACATAAATAATCATAAAAAAAGGGAATATTAATGAGACACAATACGATAAAACATAAAATATAAAAAATAAAAATAATAAAATAATAATAATAATAAAATGATAATAACAAAAACTCCCTTATCATACAAGTTTTATAAAAACGAATGCTAATGACGACGTGAGTACAGGGGAAACCCAAGGAAAAAAAGAAATTAAACCTCTAGGTTTTTACTTCCCCTTTAAAAAGGAAAACAGAAAAAGAACAACAGAAAAAAATATAAGGTTGCTAGATTTTTTTTTTTTTTTTTTTTTTTCAAATGTGTTATCCCAAAAATTTCTTTTCCCTTTTTTAAACTTATTGATGATTAATAAATTCGGAAAATTATCATTATTACCCTAATAATTGCCAAAAATCATCAAAAGAATGGAAAAAACTCTTTTGAAACCTCAAAAGGCTATATTTTTAGATTTTGCTGCTTTTTTGACTTTTGGGATTTTTTTTCCTTTACCTTTTTTTATATATGGCACCATCCCCGTTTTATCATATTATTTTCACGATTTCACATTATTAGGTTTATCATCATTTTCCATTTCCATCATCATTATCATTTATTGCAATTTTATATTTATTTTTGCAATTTTTATCATTATTGCATTATTTTCTTATATTGACTATTGCAATTATTGAGTTATAATATATATTTTTACAATAACTAATAACGGCTACAATAATAATATAATAACAATAATAATAAAAATAAAAAAAATTTTTTAATAATTATTATATATTATTTTAATTAAACGTTATTTCTGAAAAAATTACGTTATATAAATTTTTAATTATACTACCAGTAACATGATAATAAAACAAATTAATATAATAACAATATTTTAACGATTATTTTATTGTTTTTATACTTATTATTATTCATATGTTATTTTACAGTTTTATATATATTTTTTTTGGGAAAAAATTTTTAATTAATGTAAATAAAAATATAATAATATAATAATAAAAATGATAATGATAAGATAATGATAATGAAAAAAAAGAAAAATAATATTAAAATCATCAAATGTTTCCCAATTCTCTTTATTTTCCCTTTTTTTTATCATTTTTTCTGATTAAAACGATTTTTGGTTTTTTATTATCATTATTACCCTAATAATTGCCAAAATCAAAAGAAAACGAAAAAAAAACGCATTTTTGGGGTAACTCTCAAAAGGCTTATTTTTGCTAGTTTTTCCCTTTTCGCTTTTTTGGGGTTTTTTTTTCTTTTACTTTTTTTCTAATTTTGGACACAATTCTGTTTTATCATAATTTTTATAAAGTTTTCTCATTATTATCGTTATCATCATATTTCATCATTTTGCAATTTTTATCATTTTTGCAATTTAACATTTTATTGCAAAATTGCAGTTTAAAATTTTTTTTCAACCCATACTAAAAAAGCTAAAAAAAAGTAATAACAAAAATAAAACAAAATTTAATTTTTTTTAAATTATTTTTTTAATTATTTTAATTAATTCTTTTTACTGTAATTATTTCTGTTATAATAAATTTGTTTTGCAAATTTAATACCAGTAAAAATAAGATATGTAAGATAACAATAATAACAATATTTTAACGATATTTATTTTATTAATTTTATTTTTATTATTTTTATTTTACAGCATGATATATTTTTGGGAATAAAAAAAATTAAATAAAAATAATAATAATAATAATAATAATAATAATAATAATAATGTAATAGTAAAAATATAAAAAATTCAAATGTAACCAAATTCTCTTTTATTCTCACTTTTTTCATCATTATTGTCATGATTAAAGAATTCTGGTAATTATTATCATTTTTAAACTAATAATTACCAAAATCATCAAAAAGGGAAAAAAATCATTTTCGGTAATTCCAAATCTACATTTCGCTAGATTTTCCCGCTTTTTTTGACTTTTTGGGATTTTTTTCTTTAGTTTTTTTGTATTGGACACAATTCCTGTTATTATCATTATTATTATCATGATTATCATCATTATTATGGTTATCATAATCATCATTTTTACATCTATACTAATAACAGCTACAATAAAAATAATAATAACAATAATAAAGAAATAATAACGTGTTTATGATAATGTTTATATCATTTTTATTAATAGCGTTATTCTGTAATTATTATGTTTTAATAAAAATTTTTCAATATACTACCCGTAAAGAATAATAATATAATAAAACAATAATAGTTTTATAACAAAATTTTTAAAGATTATTTTTATTATTATTTAATATTATTAATTATTTTTATTATTAAGTTAGATAATTTTTGGCAATAAAAACTAATAATTAATGTAATAATAATATAAAAATAATAATAATAATAATATAATAATAAAATAATAATAATAATAATAATAATAATAATGAAATAATAAAAGATAATTTTAAAATATTCAATCCCAAATGTTAACCAAATTTCTTTATTCTCACTTTCTCATCATTATTGCTGATTAATAGAATTTGGTAATTATTATCTATTCCCCCAATAATTGCCCAAAAAAACCCAAATGAAGGGGAAAAAAGTCATTTTTGGGGTAGACTCTCGCAAGGCGCTAGATTTTTCCCCTTTTTTGGCTTTTTTGGGTTTTTTTTTTTTACCCTTTTTTTGGTTTTTATATATGGGCCCATTCCGTTTTTATATCATTTTATCATGATTATTTCATTTTTTCGTTATATCATATATTTCATTTCATCATTATCATTACATTATTATTGCAATTTTTATCACATTATTGCAATTTCATTTTTATTCAATTTTTGCAGTTTTAATATATATTTTTACAACTTATAAAAAAGTACAATAAGATAGTAATAACAATAATACTAAAAAAATAAAGTTTTTATAATAATTATTTTTATCTTATTTTTAATAATATCGTTTTTACGTAATTATTTCGTTTAATAATTATTTTACAATTATTACAGTAAAAATTAATAATGATAAAAAATACAATAAAAATTAATAAAAATATTTTAAAAGATTAGTATTTTTTTCAAAATTTTTATTTTTATAATTTTTGTTATATTTCAGTTATAATATTTTTTTGGGAATAAACTAATAATTTAAAATACTACAACTACTACTATATATACATTACTACTACCTTTCTACTATAAAAAATAATAATAATAATTTTTAAAAATAATAATAATAATATTAATAATAAAAATAATAATAAAATAAAAAAATAAATAAATTTTAATGAAATAGTAATAATATTAATAATCACAAATGTTATCCAAAATTTTCTTTTTTCCACTTTACTCATTTTTGCATGATTAAAAGAATTCTGGGAAATTTTTATCATTATTACCCCAAAATTTCCAAATATAAATGAAGGAAAAAAAAGTCATTTTTGGGGTTCTCCAAAAAAGGGTGATTTCGCAAGATTTTCCCCCTTTTTTGACTTGGGATCTTTTTTTTTTACCCCTTATATTAATGGACCCAAAAACCCGTTTTTATAATCATTTATTAGATTATCATATTATTCTCGTTAATATCATCATTTTCTCATCTTTTCATCATTATTTTAAAAAATTATCATCATTTTTGCAATTTTTATCATAATATTGCAATATTAAATTTTTATTGCAATTATTGCAGTTATAATATATATTTTAAAACTAAAACTAATAAAACCAATATAAAACAATAAAAAATAAAAAATAATAACAAAACAATAAAACGTTTTTTTAATAATTATTTTTATCATTATTTTTAATTTATTCGTTATTTCTGATCTTTGTTAAATAATTATTTTTACAATAATACTAGTAAAAAAAATAATAAAAATAAACAAAAATAATATTAAAAAACCCAAAATTATAAAGATTATTATTTTTATCATATTTTATTTTTTTGTTTTTATTACACTTATAATAATTTTTTTGGCAATAATACTAATAAATTTTAAACAATAATATAACAAAATAATAATGATGACAAAAATGATAATAGATAATATTAATAACAATCAAAAGTTTTTCCAAATTCACTTTTATTCTCACTTTATCAT
>NW_023658440.1:0-24049 GCF_015228065.2 Penaeus monodon | reverse complement strand
AAATAAATAGTAAAAATAATTTTAAATGATAATTGTTTTAGTAGTTGTGTTATTTTTTATTTTATTTTTTTATTATTATTTTTATATTTTTTTATTATTATTATTATCCTTTCATCTATATATCTTTTTTATTATCATTTCTTTTATCATTAAAAAATTAATAAGAACTACAAAATTTAATAATAAAATTTAATATTTTTCTATTTTTTTTTTTCAATGAATACACAACTACTACATTTTCTTTTTACTTTTTTTTATTACTATATTTACTACTTTTATATACTATTACTACTTCTATATACGAACACACTTTTACTACTCGTAGTTCAGTAGTAGTTGAGTGTAATAGTAAGATATGATTTGTGAAAAAAACCGATAGATTGTATAAAAAAGACTTTAAAAAATTTTGGGGTTTTATGTTTTTTTTACGTAAAAATTAAATTCAATCCATCCATTGTCTAATGATGATGATGATGATGAGATGATGAGGGTGATGATGATTTGGGGGTTTTATATGTGATGAGGGGTGATGATGAGTTTGGTGAGGGTGATGTGATGGATAATGGTGAGATGTGAAAATTTGAAAATAAAAGAAATAAAATAAAATAATAAAAATTGAAAATGAAAATAATAATAACCATAAGAAATAAAATTTACAAAAACAACCAAAAAAACAAAACAAAAACAACAATAAAATGAATAATAAAAAAAGAAAACAAAAACAACAAAAAGAAAATAATTTTAATAGTATATGATAATAGTTAACTGAAAATGTAGTACTTTAATGGTAATAAAAACTTCATTATCATCTACATCATATTATTACAATTTTAATTATTAATTTTTTTTTATTTTTATTATTTTTATATTTTATTTTTACTATTATATTTTTATTATCATTATTATTTTTTCATTATTTTATTATTATTTTAAATTATTTTTGTTTTTTATTATTATATCTTCATATCATATCATTCATATCATCATATATCTTACTATATAATGCAAAAAATTTAAATGAGATGATTTAAATGATAGTAAAATCATTATGAAAATAAATTAATAAAGATGTGTAATTAATGATAAATAAAATAATAATTATAATATTAATAATAAAAATAATAATAATAAAAATGAAAAATAAAATTCAAAAATTTAAAATAATATAAAAATAAAAATAAAAATAATAATTAATAATAATAATAATAATTTTATAATAATAATTAAAATGATAATAAAAGATAAAAATTTTGAAACGAAAAAGAAAAATGTAAACAATTAATAACAATAATGTAAAGATAATAAGGGTGCAGTGGTAAAGCGCGTGGCTGGAGCCAAAACTCGCGCCTGTCGAAACTGGCACCAAGGATGAAAAGGAAAAGGTCCAGTCTGGCCGGCAACTACCAAACCCATAAGAAAAGGAATCATCATGATAAAAATGATAATGATGAAAGTAATGATGATGATAAAAATAATTATAAAGAACATAATGATGATGGTGATGGTGGGGTTTTGTTTTTTACAAAGAAAGAAAGCTTTTTTTCAAAGCTGGCCCAGGTAACCATCGTCAAAACAACGTATTGTTCAAAATGATTATAAGCCCAATTTTTCTACAATGCTTCCAATTTTCCCCAATAAACAGCACATTTTCCCCTTAACCACCATGATTTAGAGACAATGCAGAATTTTAAACAGAGTCATTCCCCTTACAGGGACCGTTGCCCGGTGAAACACAGACCTCAACTTGAAGAATAGCAAGCAAACAAAGTTTACCCGACAGGAGATTTCGGCTATGACGGGGTTTTTTAAACGGGTAAGTTAATTGAGCATTGCTTTCTTTCGGGCTTTTGGCATACAAGCCGCAGACCCGGTTTTAAGCTATATCCCTTTAATGGCTTTTATAGGGAAAACAAATAAAAATGAACTCCCCAAAAAAATGATTACTTATGGTAAGAGGAAATTTTAAGTTGCCTGCACACGCCCCGGGAGAGGATAGGGAAATCGGCAAAAACTCAAAAACGCTGTCGTTGTGCTTTCCCTTTTTTAAATCCGGCAGGGGGAAAAGGGAGGGGGCGGAATGGTGCCCGTAAACCCGCAGCGGGGGGGCAGGTGCCACTCCCGCGGCCGAGGGAAAATCGCGCATGCCCCCCACCCCCCCCTTCCCCACAAACCCCCCCCTCCTCCTTCGTCAAGCCCTTTTCAACCGACCCTTTCAGTGGCGGTGGAAAAGGGACCCCCCGAGTGGCACTCCCTCTCATTTTTCTTCGTCCTTTCTCTCTTCATTCTCTTCTCTCCCCTCTCTCCCCTCTCCCCTCTTCTCTCTCTCTTTTCTCCTCTCTCTCTCTCTCTCTCTCTCTTCTCCCTCTTCCCCACTCTGTAAAAATACAAAAACCCCCATAGATTTTATATATATTATATATTATATATTATATATATATACATATATATATATATATAAATTTTTAAATATATTTATATATTATTTATATATATATATATAATATAAATTACACACACAATATATTTTAAAATAATGCCGGGACATGCCCCCAGGAGCCGGGTTTTCCCAAAGAAAAATTTTGCCAGACAGAGAGGGTACTTGTATTTGCAAAATTCTGTCTATCTCCTTTTTTCGCCCCCCTTTTGCGTGTGAATGAGGAGATGCCAGGGAAATAACCCTCCCCCCCCCCCTTATCCTCTCCCTCGCCACTTTCTTCGAGGCGATGATTGCAGCACGGGAAATCGGAAGGTGACAGCTTGTTGTTATGTTGCGCGCTGCTCGATGGAATTGCAATAAATTTATACAATTTATAAAAATAAATTTTGCTCTGTTTCCCGTCTCTTTATCTTGGGGGGTGGGTAAGCTTCAATTGCAACCTGATGAGAGACGTTGAAACAAAAGGTTCCACTGTTTTTTTTTTTTTTGTTTTGTTTGTTTTTTTCTCTCTAAAATTTTTGATTGCCTAACTTCATACAACAAAGACGAAATGTTGTTATTTCCTTGTTTGCGTCTCACCTGGTCACACGACCCCCTTTCTTCTTAAGAAACATCTACGCTACGAAAAGTCAAAACCCCAAAGGAAAATTTTTCGAAGGGAAAAAAGCCCGCCTAACGAAAAAGGACCAGCGTTTATAGCCCCATCACAAATAGAAAAGGCGTGGGGGGGGACTTCCCGAAAACCCTCAGAAAAACGGCAAAAAAATGGCTATTTTTATATGGGCCCATTAATTTGTATTCTCGGTTTCTAATATGAATAAAGTGTTATTTAATATGGTCCCCATTTAAAAGTCAGTCTGGGTTTCTAAATATGAATATAAGGGGTTATAGTGTGAGTGTACAGACTACTATGTTGTCTCCCCGTGTTGATACACATCCATCCATATCCCTTAAAACATTATTGTGTTTGTGGGTGTGTGTGTGTGTGTGTGTGTGGTTTTGTGTGTGTTTTGTAAATTATATATTATTATATATATATAAATAATATATATTATATAAATATATAAATATATATATAATATTATATATATATATATAATATATAATATATTATATATATATAATAATTAGATTCAGGTATATATGTATGGTATATCTAATAAAAAACAGTAGTAATTTCTTTGTATTCTATATATCTATACCAATCTTCTATCATTATCTATCATTTAAACTATCTTCTTCTATCTACTAGTAGTAGCTATATTAATAAATTATATATATATTTAAAATATATATATATATTATATATATACGAGGGGAGAGAGAGGGGGAGAAGAGAGAAGAGAAGGAGTACATGCCAAAACCAATACAACACACACCCACACACAAACACACACCACACACACCAAACAACACCACATAATATAATATATATATATATATATATATTTTATATATAAATAATTAATTATATATATATTTTTTTTTTTTTATATATATATATATTTTTATATATATATATATATATAATTTTATAATATGTTATATATATATTTGTGTGTGTGGTTGTGTGTGGGTGTGGTGGTGGTTGTTGTGTGTTGTGTGTGGGTTTTTGTGTTGTGTGGTGTGCGCGGTGTGTGTTATGTGTGTGTGTGTGTGTGTGTGTGTGTGTGTTGTGGTGGTGTTGGGGTGTGTGGTTTGTGTGTGTGTGTGTGTTGTGTGTGTGTGTGTGTGCATGTTTTCTCTCTCTCTCTCTCTTTTCCCCCCCCTTCTCTTCTCTCCTCTCCCTCTCTCTCTCTCTCTATAATATATATATATTATATATTATTTAATATAATTTTATTTTTATTTTGTAAAATATTAGTAATATTGGGGTGTGTGGTGCTATGTTAAAAAATATATAACATATATATTATATATTATATATATATATAATTATAATATATATATTAAAAATAATATATATTTTTGGGGTATAATGTTGTTATTGTAGAAAATGTATATACATACAATTTTAAATATATATATAATTATATATTTTTATTATATATATATAATTATGTATGTATGTAGCTGTATGTATTTATGTTGTATGCAGCATGATGTATGTAGTATGTATGTGTATGTATTTATATATAAAAAATTATACATATATAGATACTAGACATACATACATAAAAAATACATACTACATAAACATCCTCATACATACATACATATATACAACGTACATAATGCATACATATATATAAAAATATAATAATATAATATATTATATATTTTAATAATATTTATATATACATACATATACATATATAATATATATGGGGTTGTTGTGGTTTGTGTGTGTGTGTGTGTGTGTGTGGGTTTGTGTGTGTGTGTTTTTTATGTGTGTGTGGTGGGGGGCGTGTGTTGTGTGGGGTGTGTATGTATTATTATTATTTAAAATATTTTATAATATTAATATTAATATAAATATATATATTTTTTATATAAATCAAATTAATAAAATTCATATACACGCAATTATATATAGACTCCCCATAGAAAAAAACTTTTCTGTTTCCTTTTGCATCTTTTTACCGTCGTCTGTGGGGGCCCCCTTTTCTTTGATATTTTCCTCTCCCCCCTTATCCCATTTCTACTTCATTCCTGTAGCTACAAGTGTCCGTTCACAGGAGCTGCTAACCCGCTGTCGTGATGCCTTAAGAATGGGGGAAGGGAAAGATGATGCCGGGGACGGAGGCCCTCACTCCCCAAAAACCCCCGCGGGGTCTTGTCTCCGAGGACGCCCAAACGGCCCCAGCACAAAGGGACAAAACCCCCTTCCCGGGAACTCCCGGGGTCCGGAACCCCTGCTTTACGTACAACGGGGCCGCTGCGCTGGGATCCGCTGTGGGTTTTACTTTTTGTCGGGCATCAGCGAGTACATTTCCAAGATGTTTTCATTTAGTAATCATTTTTTTTTTCTTTTTTTGTTTTGTCGGGCATTTGGGTCTCTTAGGTTTTTCTCCACGTCGCTCGCACTGTGTCTACGTAACAACCGAATTTATTTATACGAGTGTGTGAGTGAGTTGAGTATAAATTGGGTGGGGTGCTGGTGTGTGTGTGTGTGGGTGTGTGTGTGGTGTGTGGGGTGGTGTGTGGTGGTTGTGTGTGTGTGTGTGTTTTGGGGTGTTTTTGTGTGTGTGTTTGTGTGGGGGTGTTTGAGGGGGGTTTGAGTCCCCGGGAGCTTTTCTGCCCGTCCCTCGCGAGGAAAGTGAACACAGATCCACCCCTGCCTGCCCCGGGACAGGGCCCGCCCCCAGAGGCCACCCCCCTACCCGACGGACGGGGGAAAGAAGGGCGATGTCGCCCACTGGGTTTCTTCTCGCTGGCCTCCCCGACTGCACGCCGCCTGTTGTTATTTGTTACATAAGGAGAGTTTTTGCGAGGGGGGAACGATTTTTTTTTGCATAGGCGAAAAAAGTCTAGAATCTGAAATTTTTATTTTAGTTTTGTTTGAAAAAAAGCTCGTAATCTATGATGATTATTTTTACCGTTTGGCTCTTTAACCTACACCTGATGTGTGTACTGCTTGCTCGAGACTTTCTTGTGTGCTTGGGAAGGGAAACCCGATTGTGACAATAAGTCTCAGGGTAGAGCCAAACGCCCTTCTTCAATTTTTGTTTGGGGTAAAAACATTTTACCAAACTAGATGTTTATGAGAAAATAATCATCCTTATAAGAAGTGACAATGGCAAAAGGATGTATATATTCAATCTCCTTTTCGCCCCAATTCCTGTATGACAAGCCTTGCAGTGCCCCACCAAAACAGGAAAAAACTAACAGTGTACTCGGCTCCGTGGTCTCTCATGTCAACTGCATTAGACGGGGGAGCAAGGCAACCCCTCGGTCGGGGAGATGAAGGAAGGCGTCTTTTGGGGTATCAAGGGCTGCAGACTAGGGGGAAATGGGTATGGGTAGGAAAAAGGGAAAGGCGTTCCCACTGGCCATGGTGTCTTTTCAAAGTGGAAAGTATATATATTGTATTTTCCCCTTCATGTGTGTATATAAATTTTCTGATGTGTGTGTGCGTGGTTTTCAATATAAAATATATGCATAAAATTGTGTGTGTGTTGTATTATATATATAAAAAATAATATATATATATATAAAAATATATTATTTATATATATTTATATATATATTTAATATATATATATATTTATTATATATAATTATATATATATATATATATATATATAAAAAATATATACATAAATGTTGTGTGGTGTGTGTATGTGTGTGTTTTGGTGTGTCTGTGTGTTTGGGGGTGTGTTGTTGTGGGGTTGGTGTGTTTGGGGGTTTGTTGTTGTGGGGGTTTAATGTGTTTTTTGTTTGTGTTTTGTGTGTGTAGGTCTGTTGTGTGTGATTATAGGAGCCCAAAGGGAGGGGGCCCACAGGAGTATGGTAGAGGGCAGCTTTTGGCGTAAGGTAGAAGCCAAGATATCTGGCCCCTTGTTTATTTTAGAGTAATGGGGATTGGGCTGCCCTTTGGGGGAGAGGTGTTGCTCCTTGGCTTCCGCAGAGAGTCTGTTGCCCTCTCCGCAGGGTTAAGGGGCCGCAATAAGATGTATTAAGAAGTGTTAAGCACTACTACTTTTCGGAAGGGGATAGACAGCACAACATTGATTGTTTAGTGTAAAGAAGAGAGAATAACCAGGAAAAAACGTGATCATGCATATGCATATTATGTGTAAAAGAACGTAGTGTGAAGCATGTAAAATTTTTTTAAAATATTAAAATATACAATATGATACGATTAGCTAGGTTACACACCCCCCTGGTTTTAGAATGATGGTGAATAATAATCGAACTTTATTTAAATACGGTAGCTAAAAACAATAAAAAAAGTACATACAAGTAACAGGGGCATCAGCATCAAAAGACATAGAAAAGAGAAAACGCAGGTATTGTGGGGAGCAATGTTCGGATATCATTACAGTTTTTGGATTTATTGAGCGCAAAAAGGATACGGAAGGCAATATTCTGGGGCCCCAGAATACAGTGACGGGCCCGGCTAAAGGGAAAAACCTTTTCAGGCGGCATCTGAATACGAGCGGGGAAAGCGGCGCGAGGGAGAGCACCTGGGGCGGGGGTAAAATCCCGTAGGGGGGGGGGCGGAAGGAAAAACCATCTTCGGCAGCAATCAGAATCTATTTGGAAAATGATAAATGAAAAGAATCCCCATAACTGAAAATTTAAAACGCAGAGAGAAAAAAAAATTTCAGTCCAAAAATAAATTAGTCGATATTAAGTACGACACAGAAAAATTTAAAGGGAAAAAGTTGGGTATTATCACCGGTTTTTTTTTTTTTTTTGACAAAAACCCCACTCGGCTTGGGGTTTTTTTTTGCTGACGGGGGGTTTGAAAACGCAGCGTGGCGAGCAAAAAGGGCATGGGGGACTGGTAGCTAAATGGTTTGTTTCCGTATGGTTGCGTGCGTGAATAATCCGCAGGCGAGGAATTTTTGGATTGCCGGAAAAGGGGCTTCGGGTGGGGCCCCCTCCTTTTGGGGATAGTGATTGTGACCGTCTGGGGTCCTTCGGAAAAACTGCACAGCGATGGCAGCAAAAAGATGAAAAAGCTGAGGATTAGCATTTAGGTGCTGAAGGGGACTTGCTATGTCGAACCCCCAGCCGGCGGGGCAGCGATGGTTTCCGGGCCCTTGGGGGGCCTCTCAGCGAAACGGCTCTCACTGTGCGAGGGGATGGGCTTTTGGGAAGGGAGGTGCTGACCGGAGGAGGAAAGGTTTATCGGGCAGTGGTACCAGTGTAAGAGGCCAACGAGGCCCTACAGGGGTAAAAGCGAGATTATGATGTAAGGAGACAGCCAAATGCCTTGACGTTTATTTCAGAGTAATGGGTACGGCTGCTCCGAGGAGCGAGGGTTGCTCCTTTTCTCCCTGCAGGGGGTCTGCCTGTCTCCTTACCTGGTCTGAGGATCGCTATAAGTACGTATTTTGGGATGGACAACCAAGATTTCAAGGAAGTTTTTGCAGCAATTCATGCTCTTGCGGAAGGGGACAGATAAATCAACATTTTTAATGTCACTGTGGAAGGAAATGAAAAACCAGGTAAAGCAAAATCATGCCTTTTGAATGTATATTTGTGGGGTGAAGTACGTATGTGCAAACGTGTAAGTGTGCATGTGTTATATTACATATTAGTGTGCTATTTTTGGTTAGTAAACATTGTCAGGTTTTCCCGTTTAAACCCGGGCAAAAGTGCAATAAAGACGACTTTTTTTAAAAAGTATTGTCTTGTGCCTTTTTCCGCACTTTTCGAGGGGGAAACCCTTTTTTTGGAAAGGGCCCCAGACCATAAATCTTAACAACGATAAAGGTCCAATAAACCCCATGAAAAGGTTTTCCTGTTAACTTTGAAAAGTGAGAAAAAATTTGTTTTTAATGTTTAGGCGTTCATTATAAAGTGATTTCGCCCCCCCTCGCCTCCCCCTCTTCCCAGAGATGCGCTAACTCCCGGGCCCCAGGTCACTTTTTCCCCTTCGCCTAAAAGTCATAGTACGAAAATTTTTTTTTATGGTTCCCCGCAAAACCATTTATGGGCCCTTTTAATTTTTTACTGGAAGTTAAGCCTTTAATTGATGCGGGGATATATTCAAAATATAGTTTTTCGGTGTTTTATGGCAGATATCTTTTTTCTTCTCAAGGTTCAGCGCAGCAGTAGAATCCAGGGGGAATTAGTGACAAAAGGAAAGGGACACAAGCAAGCGACTTAAAAAATTTTATCAATCATTTCATAAAATTTCAAACCCAAAGCTATTTTTTTCAATTCGGGAATTTGTTCTGGATTATGCATGGGGTTGGGAACGACAATTTTGCCTTTTCTTTCACCCCAACAGAGATTTTGCAAAAAAACAGAAAGGGCCCTGCAAGAGGGAAAGTTTTAGTAAAACCCCAAAGCCGTTTTTTTCCGAAGTTACTGCCCGTGACAGCTCATGCGCAGGAACAGAATACCAGTAAAAAAATCAAGAGCACCCCCCTTTACCTGGGGTTTTCATACAAATTCGCAAATACTGGGTATCTAATCACGCAAACCTCCCTAACTATCAAAAGCCTCTGGGAAATTTTTTTTCCAAAATACTGCGTATCAAAAAAAAATAAAAAACGTAAAAACCTAAACCCACTGCCCAAAAGTGTTTGCAAATAAAAAGCTATTTGGGGTTTCATTAAGCAGCACTTCCTTATTTACAGTGTTATTTTAGGACAAAATAAAAAATTTTCCCTTTTTTTTTTTTAAAAAATAAGGAAACCGGGCCGTGACCTCCTCTTTTTTGCCCTTTGTCAAAAAAGAAGTGTTTAATGAACCCGCAAATACATGCCTTATATTTTCAAAACTTTTTTAACACTTACTGTGTTTTGGATGTTTTTTGAATGCTCACTTTACTGACCCCAATAAACTTTTTTAATTAGTAATGATTATACGTTTTTGGTATATAAATGCTACGATTTTTAAATTTTTTAAGATTTTATGGTGGGCCCGTAAATCGAAGTACTATACGCAAGGAATATATGCAAATTTCATAATCGGCTTATAGCCAAAATCCTCTGGCAATATAGTGAATACTTGTCAATTACTAAGGATAGAGGTATATTCTGTCCTAGGGAAGTATATTCTTGCCAAGCCCATTTTTTAGCTAGGGGTATAATTGGGCAAAAAAAAAATTTTACTTGGGTATAAAACCGAACAGCCAAGTGATCTCGCCGTGAATCTTCTCAGCAGGTAAAGCCTTTTGAACTTTTTTTTTTCTCCCTCTCGCGAAAAAGGAAAAAAATATAAAGCTTTTGTCGCTGTTTTGGGAAGGGGGGCCGCCCCAAAAGCAAGCTGAGGATTTTTCCCGTAAGGTGAGAGGGGGATCCTACATGGGAGACGTGAGAGGGAACACGAGAAATTAAGGGGGAAAATTTATTCTGGGGAACCAAAGGCCTGTACTTTAATACTGAAGAGATATAGTATATTGAGTATGTGACACATTTTATCTATAAAAAAGGGGGTGGTTAAATCAAAACATTCCACCAGCGCGCCAATCCCTGTATATGTGTGAATGCAACCCTAAGAATGCTTAATTTAACTTTTTTAAAGGGGGCACCCACATAAAACACGGCGATTTTTGCGAAAATGGGGTTCCCTTTTTTAAGTTTTGCAGGATTTTATCTAATTTTTCCTCATTCTATGGATGCGTTTATCTACATCTTTTGGTAGGGCTTCATTTTTTCGATAAGACCGGTGGGTTTTTTTTTGGGGGTAATGTCGTAGGATCGTAGTCCGTGGTAAACCCGGCTGGCCCTCCCAGCTCTGGCTCCCCCGGTTTTGGGCCCTCCCGGGTGAGGGGACCCGGCTCGGCCTCTCCCAGCTTGCTCCCCGGGTTTTTGGTTTTCCCAGGGTGAGGGCCCGGTCGGCCTCTCCCCCTCTGGCTCCCCGGTTTTGGCCCCTCCCAGGGTGAGGGACCCGGCTCGGCCTCCCCATTTTGCTCCCCGGGTTTTGGTTTTCCCCCAGGGGGGGGACCCGGCTCGGCCTTCCCACTCGGGCCCCCCGGTTTTGGTCTTCCCCAGGGGGGGGACCCGGCTGGGCCTCCCCCCCACTGGGTTTCCCCTGTTTGGTCTTCCCCGGGGTGAGGGACCCGGGCCCCGGCCCTCTCCCGCTCTGGCTCCCCGGGTTTTGGTCCCCCCCGGGGTGAGGGATCCGGTCGGCCTCTCCCGCTCGGGGCTCCCCTTTTTGGTTTTCCCCAGGGTGAGGGATCCGGCTGGGCCTTCCCAGCTCTGGCTCCCTGGTTTGGTTTCCTTCCAGGGGAGGACCCGGCCGGGCCTCTCCCAGCTCTGGCTCCCCTGGTTTGGTCCCTCCAGGGGAGGGCCCCGGGTTTGGCGATTCCATACAAACCCAAAGACCGCGCTCGTTTGCCCCCAAAAGTCTATCGATTAGATAAAGTCTCTCACCGTTACTACGTAGGGAACATTAAGGGAACATAAATCCCTTTCAGGTTCGTAAAGGAATTTAGCTTTAAAAGGAAAGAGTCGTTAGTTGAACCGAGTAAACCGAACAACATATAAAAAGCTTTGGTGCGCAAACAAAAAAAAGAGGGAAAAGGATAAAAAACTTTGAAAGAACCTTTTCTGATAATGTATTCGGGTTGCAGCTTCGCAAAACTTACAATACTTAATCAAAGACTTCTTTGACCTTTTTTAAAGATAATGCATTAATAATCAATAACAACGCATCATTATCAAAGTAATTTGTTTTATTAAATACGTTGTTATTATTACCATTACTATTATACTAATTTTTGTTATTTTTGAATTGTTATTTTTATAAAACACCATTTTTAAAAATTTTATTATCTTACAATTTTTTTTTAAAGTTTTTTTATATTATTTATTATCATTTTTTTATATTGTTTTATTTTTTATTTTATTATTTTTTTATTTTATTGTCATTTTTGTTTTTTGTTTTAGTAACTTAAATTATTATTTTTTTTTTAAAAGTTTTTGTTATTATAATCATTTTATTATTGTTTTTGTTGGGTTGTTATCATTATCACTAATAATAAAATATTATTATTTTTTTTATTATTATTTTTATTATTATTATTATTATTATTTTTTTGTTTTATTATATTTATTCTATACTATTTTATTATTATTGTCGCTGTTTTTGTTGTTGGGGTTTGTCATCATATATATATGTATATATATATATATATTTATAATATTTATATTTTTTATATATATATATATTTTTGTGAAAATGATAAAAAATAAATAACAATAATGAAACAATAACTAACAAAAAATAAAACAACAGTAACAAATGTATAGTAGAAATAATAACTAAAATGATGATAAAAATAATAATAATAATAATAAAATAATAATAATAAAATATTTTAAAAATAATATAATAAAAATATAATAATGATGATGATGATGATATATGATGTAATGATAAATTTATAATGAAAACAGTAATGATGAAAAAAAATAATGATAAAATTTATGATAATGTGTTAAAAACAAACAAGATGATAATGATAAAAAAAGTGACCAGCAACATAAAAAAAAGATTGGTATCGGATTTTCTAATCTTTTTTTTGGGTACGTCTTTATTACATATCACATTGTCTCATTCCGAATAAAAAAACTAATGCAAATACTAGCAAACATATTTCCCCACAACAAAAATTTATCATTCCCCTTAGTTTATTTTTGCTTTTAATATCATCATTATTATCACTGTCATAACTTTCCCGTTATATTTGTAAAATATGATTATCCCATAAATTAAATATGTTTTTTTTACTCCCCAAGAAAGATAAGGACGGGTTTCGGGGTCTGGCTTTTGAGCGTTGGGGGGTTCCCCTATAATTTTCTTATGATTTCATTCTAATTATAGATGTTTTTGTCCACGATCCCCGCGCTTTAGGGACGAAGAGTTTTTCGTCAAAAAAAGCAGCAGTATATTGTTTATTTTTTTCCAAAGGTTTGCTCCCCCAAAAAGCCCCTTCTTAAAAATGAAAAGGTCAGTTTTGGGCTCTTTTGTGGAAAGAAAAGGTTGTAATGGAGAGGATTTTTTTTAGCCCCAAGAAAGAAAAGCATTTATTTTTTTATGATTCATGACACTTACCCTTTAAACATCTTTTTGAGTGAAAACAATAAAAAATACGGGAGTGAAAAGAGCCTCACTTGTTTCTAGTGAAACGCTTTTTTCCCAACCCCGCTCGTGCCCATGTGGGTGGTGCGGGGTTTCCCGCCCCCCGCCCCCCCCTTCCCCTGCAGTCATACCGGGGCCTGGGGGGGAGTGTTTGCCGGGGGGACACAACAGCGCCGCAGCAGCCCCATCCCCCCAGCGGCGGGGGCGAGGCGCGCTGCCGACCCGGCAGCACGAAACTTTTGAACGATGGAGGGAGGGGGGGACAGGACGGGCGCCCCGCCGAACGAGGGAGACGTAGCCCGGGGAGGAGGACCTCGAGGACGGAGTGGAAAGGGGGAAGGTGCCTTCCAAGGGACGCAGATGTCAAAAGCCAAAAGAGGCCCTTTGTTTATGTGCTCAAATTCCTAGTTATGGCATCCCGTTCTGTCACCCCCGGCCTTAAAAAACCCAGATGGCCCCCTTTGACTAAAAATTGAGAAACGAAAGATGTGTTGCAGGTTTTTTTCTCGGCGCTGTTGTTTCTGTGTAGGTAGTCTCTCTCTTTTTCCCCCTGCTTCTCTTTTTTATCTTTCTCTTCGCTTTCCTCCTACAAAATCTGACTGAAATTTTTTCCGAAGAATTCACTTTTAGGATTGAATATATATATATAATATATATTATATAATATATATATTATTAATATAAAAATATAATAATATATATAATGGGGGATAGCAATATATATATATTTTTTAATATAAATATTTTTATTTAAAATATATTATATTATATTTTATATATATATAGTGTGTATATGATATATAATTTTATAATTATATAAAAATTATATAATATATATAATATAAAATTTATTATTATATAAAATTTTTAATAGGGAAATTTCTTTTTCCCCTTTTTTTTCTGTAGTTTTGTCCCCCCCTTTGCCTTATTGGATGTCCTTTCCCTAATAAAACCGCATTCGGCGACTCACACTGGTGCCCCCGGTGTTTCCCCTAGACCCCTGCGTTTGATTCTCAAGGGGGTATGTTTTTTTTTTCCTCGCCGTGAGATGGGTGGGCAGCAGTCTAGCGCAGGATTTTTACGACTACCGCGGCGAGGAAGAAAATCAACCCTGGACCATCGTGGAAGTCTTTATATATATATATATATATATTTTATTATATAATTAGATATTTAATATATATATATATATATATATAATATAATATATATAATTATATATATATATTATATTAATATATTTTAATTTTAAAGTTATATAATATATATATATTTTTATATATATATATTATATATTTATATATTATATATAATATAGTATATAATATAATTAAAATTATAATATATTATATTTATTAATATAATATATATGTATATATTGCAAGCAATGCACATGTGTACTTGCTTGATACACGCCGATGCTGGGGGTGTATGAATGCGCAAACTCGGTTTATAATTATATATAATATATATATTATATATTTTATATATATTATATTATATTATAATAATATATATATATATATTTATATATATATAATTTTTTAAAAATTCACAAAAACACACACACACACACATTTCACAGACCACACACACTACAACCCCACATATATATTATATAATATATATATAATATATATATTTAAAAATTTTTAAATATAATTATATATTATGTATTATATATTATTTATATATATTATATTACAATATATATTTAATATAATATATATAATTTTATATTATATAATATATTTGTACTATACAAAATATTGTATTATGTGTGTGTCCACAAAATTTCTACTATTATATAATTATATTTTATAAAATATATATATATTTTATATATATATAATATATATACATATTAATGTAGATATATATAATGTGTGGTGGTTGTATACGCCAAAAGCACGGGTTTATATTTTGTGATTTATATATATTTAATATATATATATTTTAAAATATATATATATATAATTAATTTTAATACTCACACACGCAAATTATTTACAAACATAATGTATATAAAACAAGCGCGCACATTAAAACACGTACCGATATCAAATTTTAGGTTATTCCCCTAGATACGATAGAGATGCCCAACTGTTCTTGTAGTTCATCCGTTTTGGTCAAAGGCTAGGGGAATTTCCCCCTATAAAAAAAAATCCCTGCCTTGTGGCATCACGAGATAAAGGCGTCGGGTCAACCCTGGGGAAAAAACCCGGGACCCGGGAAAGCCCTGAGGCAGTTCGTTGCCGCTCGCGCCTCGTTCTGGCAACTCCTGCGACGCCGCTGGTTGCCCAAAACCCTATCGGTCTTTGCCCTTCCGTGGATTTTTTTCTTTTAGAATAGGAGACGCTGCATGGGTAAAGCTACCCCAAAAATAATTATATATATATATTTAATAAATAATTATATATATATATATATTACCTATATATATATTATATATATATATATATATAATTATATATATAATATAATACACACACACAACATCTATATATTAGATGTGTGGGTGTGTGTGTGTGGTGTGTTGTGTGGGGTGTGTGTGTGTGTGTGTGTGTGTGTGGTGTGTGTGTGTGTGGTGTGTGTGTTTGTGTAGTTTTTTGGTATTTATATATAAAAATATATATATATTATATATATAATATTAAAAATATATATATATATTATTTTATAACACACACACAACACATGCGTGGTTGCTATTATATTAAAATATTATATAATTTATATTATATATGGGTGGGTGCTTCACGTGCATTGTGATGTGAAGGATGGTGTGGAGCCCAGATAGTGTTAAGTGCTTGCATCCCTTTTCGCTTGCACTTCCACCCCGGGTAGCCCCGTGCGAAAAAGGGAGCAGCTTTTGCTAATCTCCCCTGCCAGGTCACAGCCTCTCCATCATTAAAACTTTGCAGTGCCCCCCTCGTGGGCCCCCCATGGGTAAAATGGGGACCTTTCGGTCCCGGGCTAAATCTGTGGGGGGTCTCGGAGCAGCAGGAGGCCCAGAGGTACGGGAGTTATGGGCCCCCCGGCGTGTGGGCACGCCTGGCTTCTACCCCCTCCCGCCCCCTAGCCACCCTGGGGTAAGGGGGGCTCGGGGGGGTGGGCCTTGCCAGCCCTCCCCCCCAGAAGACCCTTGGCAACGTCTGAAGTAAATGGAAATGCTGGGAGGAGGGGTTTGTCCCTCCCCCAGCAAGTAAGGCGGGCTTTGGGTCCCGCGGGGAGGGCAATGTGGGGGCGCAGGATTGGAACAGGGGTTCTCGTCCCCTCGCCCCGGCGGGCGCCAACCCCACAAAAGTTTGGGGGAAAGCCTGGGGAAACCCCCACAGGTGGATAGGCTCCCAAGCCTGCCCCCCCCTTTATTTGGGGTGTGTTGGCGGGAGGGCAGGGGGGGGGTGCCCCGGATGACCACCGAGGCTTAACCCTCAGGCGTGTTTCCGGGTAGGGTTTGGGGAACACCGGTCCTTGCGGCGGGATGAGCGGTTACCTCTGCTACCCGCGGGAATTGAAGGAGGGGATTTGAGGGGGCTCCCCTCTCAAGGTGAAAAGGGACTGGTAGCGGCACGATCAGGGTGGGTGGTTACCCCTATACGGTCGGGCCGCACGATGGTCCCCACCTCCAGGGTGTACCCATAGCCATCTCAGTCGACTTCGCCTGCGGTAGCGAGGTGACCCCGGTTAAAAATTTTATCATGCATTGAGATGAAGCAGTTTTGGCTATGTCTTTTTTTGCTGTAACGCTCCTACGAGTACATAAAACCCCGATGTGAAAGAGGCGTCTACGCCAAACTCGCATCTGTGGCAGACGATTGCCCCCGGCGGACTTCGCATTGTTCTGGGCGACTTCAAGCACCCGGCGTGCCCAGCTGGCTACGAGATGTCGTGGGCCCCCAGGCTGGGGAGCTGACCCAAGGCGAGAATAGCCCCCCCTTCCCGGGATTTGCGGCCCAAAAAAATGAGGAATCTCGGCTCCTGGTACCAGCGTCCAACTGCATCGCTGGACTTGGTACACGATACGGGTACAGTGGCCCAAGGAGATCGCCCACATTTTGTCAGCACGCGATGGAGGATCCCCAAAACTGCAGGGTTTCCCGGGAGTGCTGAGTTCTGTGGACCGCCCAAGGCTGTTGTGGCTACCCGCGGGCCCCTTTCAAAACTCCCGCCCCCCCAGTGGCCACCCAAGGTGTTTCACTGGACGACAAAGGGAGGAGGAGTTGCCCATGGGTTTCGCCCGGCAGTCTCTGCCCCGCTCACAGAAAACCAACAACTGAGGGCCCCCATTTGCTCTGTGGGAGTCCTTCAAGGCGTAACCGAAGCAGCTCAGGAGTCCATTGGCGTACCCCCAAGGAAAAAGGCAAGTACCATCTCCTGGAGCATTAGAGGCCATGAAGCTTTTGTCGCAAGGTCCGGCTGAAGGGGAATAAGTCTTGCGTCGTTCCATGGTGGTAGGCTCGGACACGCTGAGGGGGGAAAAGGAACATTTCATCGGAATCTTGCTGAGGAGGCGAAGGCCATTTTTTGGAAAATGACCTTCGCCCGCCTACCAAGCCCTAAAAAACTGAACCCTAAGCCCTCTCCGATGATGCACCCGATCGGGATGGACGGATATCTAGATCATGTTGGGGTTCGTAAACGTTGGGCGAGATTTTGAACAGTTGTCCCAGGTGGCCCCTCCAACAGTTAGTTTGGGATGCAAGCGATGTCTCATCCCTGTCCCGGGACCCCCCATCAGCGAGGAACCTCCTCCCCTAAAGGGTTTAGGCTGGCGTTTCCCCAAGCTAAGAGGGGAAAGCTGCAGGATATGTGATACCCCTGCGAACTGCAAAAGGGCTGGGGGGTGAACCTTGGCTCGGGCCTGCATACATCCTGATGCCATTTGGCAGTCGGGTACCATTCCCCTGACCTGCTGAGGGGCGGGTCCCCCTCTCGGGAAGGGGGAAAAGGGGATCGTGGGACTGTAGCAATTTACCGTGGCTTACACTGCTAGCATACCAGGCAAGGTTCTGCCCACTTTTTCTAAAAACGGTCCGAAAACCACCTACGGGCACCAGAGCCCGGAGCAGTCGGGATTTACCCCGGGAAGTCCACAATAGACCTTTATACGCGCTTCGAGAAATTTGGGGAACGCCGTCGGAGTTTGGTCGGGGGTTGTTTGCAGCCACATCGACTCAAAAAGGGTTTGACTCGGTGCATCGGGAATCGCAGGGGAGATCCTGAGGGTCAGGGAATTCCAACCGATTATTGCCTGATACAAGCCTCTATACGGTACAAAATGCGTAAAAATGTGGGGGGGGATTCGAACTTCTTCCCCGTTAATTCAGGGGTGAGGCAAGGCTGTGTCCTTTCACCCACACTTTTCAAAAACTTGTATGGACTGGATAATGGGGGGAGCTACTAGCCAAAGTCAGTGCGGAGCAACACTAGGGAATATTAAGGGCTCGGACCTTTACTTTGCCGACGATGTTGCATCCTATCTGAGTCCTTGGAGTCATTGGGTGGCTCTTGATGCATTTAGCAATGAGGCGAAACCCCCAGGGCCCAGAGGTTCCCGGACCAAGAAAAGATTTAGGACTTGGGGCCTTTAGGGGAAACCGTTTTAGTCGCCATGCTTGCGGCGAGGACGTTGAAGCCAGAAAGTTTTCATACCTTGGTAGCGTAGTCCATATCTCTGGGTTGCAGACGGAAGTCAGTAGCGGATTGGTCTGGCAACAGGAGCCCATGAACCGTCAAAAAAGCGTTTGGGGATGTCGGTTCCATGCAGAAGGACCAAGCTGCGTGTCTTCAAGGCCTTTATTCCCAGTTTTGCTCTATGGAAACGAAACCCCGGGCGCTATCCAGGCCTTGGGGTCTCGCCCCTTTTTGCCTTTTGTAACAATCCCTTGCCCGGGTCATGGGGTACAGTTGGCAGGACCAGTGTCCAACCGGGGGTTTTCACCCTGAGACTGGCATGGGGCCTGTTCTTTTTTAATCCCGGGGTCGCCAATCAGGGTATATGGCCACCTAGCTCGCCTCCCATGGACGACCCGCCCATCAGGGTTTTCTTCTGCGGGAAAACCCCGGGGGGAGGAGACCCGTGGGGCGTCCTAGGGATCATGGTTGGGCAGCTCGACGAGACCGTCGCGAGGAAATAGGATGGGCCGTGTGCCTGCCGGAGACTCGCCCCGAGGGATCCCCCGGGGTGGAAGCGAAGGGGGGATGCGGCCAGCGCCCCCGTCGGCGTTACCCCCTTTTGGGTGATGATATAATATATTATATATAATATATAAATATTAATATAAATTATTATATATATATACACAATGTATTTATATATGTATGATATATATTATGTGTATATATATTGTGGTGTATATATTATATTATTTTTATATTATAAATATATATATATAATTTTTATATATTATATATATTTTTTTAACGTGGGGGTGGTGAGTGTGTGTGTCCTGCTTTGATAAACATGCAGGGATGACTGGCCCACCGGAGCGGATGACTTCATTCAAAAATTGCACGACTCTCCGCGGGCTTGGGGGTCCCCTGAACGAGCGAGCAAGCTGTTCCCGGCCCTGCAGCACGAGTCCCCAGCCCCCGGGCATCAATTTGGAGAGGAAGTAATTAAGTCGCGAGTCGGCGTTTCCTTTGGGTGCGGAGGGATTCGGACCAAAGGAAAACCGGAATTTGGCCATTTTTCACACGCTTTCGGACAAGTGAGCTTTTTTGAAAAAAAGTCTCAAAACCCTGGTTTTTGACTTGTCCCCCCTCGCGACCCCTTTTCCCAAACCCCTTTTATTGTTTTTATTATTTAAATTATTTTTGATGGGAGATTTTAATTACATTTTTTTATTGCTATGTTTTTGGGGTTTAATATTATGTTTCTAAATCACTACTACATTTTTTGTTCATTTTTTGTTTTTGATATTTTTAATATTTCATTATTTTATTATTTTTATTTTTATTTATTTTTATTATTTTTATTATTATTTATTATCATTATCATTTTTAATTCTGTTTTTTATAATATATATCATTAATTTTGTTGTTATCAATTGTAATTATATTCATCATGCTATGTTCTTTTTATGATTAAATCATTAGATCATTTTTTTGTTTCCCCATTGTATTTTCATTATATTTTTTTATTATTATTTTAAAGTTATTCATTATATTTTTATATTTTTATTTTATTATTATTATTATTATTATATATTATTTTTTATTATTATTTTCAAATTTTTTCATTTTTGTTATTTTTATAATTATTTTTATTATTTAAATAATAAATAAAATTATTATTATATTATTATTTTTTTTGTTGTTTTATTATTATTATTATATTTAATAATTATTTTATTTTCTGATTTTAATATTTTTTAATATTATTTTTTATTATTTATTATTATTATTATATTATTATTATTATTATTATCATTATATTATATTTATATTATATTATATTATTAAATTGTTTTTTTGTTTTTTTATTATTATTTTTTTATTATTTAATTGTTTCTTATTATATTATTTATTATTTTATTATTTTTATATTAAACATTATTATTTTATGGTATTGTTATTATTATTATTGTCATTATTATTATTATTATTACTATCATCATCATCATCATCATCATTACTATCATTACCATTATCATCGTCATCTTCATCTTTATTACTATTTTCATTATTATTATATATTTTTTTCTTTTTTTTTTATTTTATTTTTTATTTTATTTCATATTACATTTTTATTATTTTTTATTTTTTATTGTATTTCATTATTATTATTATTATTATTATCATTATTATTATTATTATTATTATTATCATTAAGTATTATCATCATTATTCTCATTTTTATTGTTATTAATATATCATTAGTAGTAGCAGTAGTAGTAGTAGTACTATTATTACATAATAATTTTAATATTTTTTTTATTTTTTTTATATTTTTGTTTTTATTATTGTTTTTATTATTTTTATTATTTTTTATTATTATTATTATTATTATTTTTATTTTATTTTATTTTTTTATATTTTTTATTATTATTTTATTATTATTTTTCCCTTTTATAATAAATTATTTTTTCTTTTTTATTATTATTATTTATCATTATAATAATAATAATAATAATAATAATAATAAAACAATAAAAAATAAAAATTTGTATTAATAATAATAATAATAAAATAATAATAATAATAAAATTATTATTATTATTTTTATTATTATTATTTTATTATTATCAATCTTTTCCCTTATCTTTATTAGAATCATTTATTGTTTTTTGTGTTGTTGTTATTTTATTTTTATTATTTTTATTATTATTATTTTTATTATTTTTTTATTATTTCATTATTATTTTTATTTTTAGTTTATTTTGTTTTATTAATAATAATAATAATAAAATAAAAAATAATAAAAATAAAAAAAATAATGAAATATAGGACAATGATAATAATAATAATAATAATAATATAATAATAATTATTATAATAAAATAAAAAAATAATATTAATGTGATAAAAATTTATGAAAAATAATAATAATAAAAAAAGGATAAAACAAAATAATATTGTTATTATTATTTATTTTTTCATTATTACATTTATATTATTTTTAAATTTTTATTTATTTTTAGTTTTTATTATCAATATTGTTAGCATAATTATTATTTTCTTTTTTATTTTTATTTTTTTTTATCTTTATTATTATCTCATTTTTATTAGTATATCATTATCATTACCCGTATTCATTATTTTTTTTATCATCATTGTTATTTTTATTATCATTATTTTATTTAAATTTTTATTGTTTTTATTATTTTTATTTTTTTAAATTTATTATTTATATTATCATTATTATTTTTTTATTTTTATTTTATTCTTTTATTTATTTTTATTTTATTAATTATTATTATCATTGTTTTGTTGTTTTTGTTTAAATTTATCTTTATTGTCATCACCATTTTTAATTTTTATCATGATACTTCAAAAATTGTAGTAGTATTGTAGTAGTAGCAGTAATAGTAGAGGATTAAAAGGGTTTATTGTTTTTAAGGAAATCATGACCAATAGAGAGTTTTGTTTTAATTTTATTATATTTTTTATTATTTTTCCCCGTCATGGTTTTTTTTTGTTTGCATAGCTATCACCATCGTTTACTACTACAACTGCACAAAAATTTGATATTGCTAATGCAGTTTTATTTTTTTATATCCTTGCTACAAACCTGCCTGTTAGTTTTTCTGTTTTTTTTAACTATTTATATTTTCAAGGCATAACGGTTCATTCCTTTTCCCTTTTTAAATTTGTTGTGCGAAAGAGACTCTCTGTTAATTAAAACTCTAGATGCGATAATGTTTTTGATGATGAAACCCGGGGGCTCTGGCTTGAGGGGGAGTGAACGCCACTGGATACATTAAATGTAAAAATTTTATGCTCCGGGCGGGGCATAGGAGTGCAAGTGCAAAAAAAGACTAAAAAACCAAAACAGAAAGGGAAAAATTTTAAATGCAAAATTTTGATTCATAGTTTGGTAAAATCTGAAAACGTTTTCCATGGATTATTTTTATAACTATGAACAGCTGATAATCAACAGGCGCGCTTTCAATCGACCCAGAACCTGCAGCTTGCATAAAGACACAACTCGACCCCTCCCCCCAAAGTTGTTGCGTAGCCCCCTCTAGACTCACGAATTAGGATTTTAACTAAAGTTTAATGAAAAGGGTCGGGGGAGCAGCAAGGGCAGCTGGGGGGAGAGGATGAAGTGAGGGGGTTTCGGGATCGGATTTTTCCAAATTTTAGGAGCAAAGGGTGCCCAAAGAAGGGGGACACGAGGCAAAAAAAGGTTTTATTTTGACAATTACATTGAATATTGGGGAGGGCATGTGCAGTGTCATCAAGGTATATGAATTGGGAAATTTATATTAACTGTTTGTCTATTCATTCTGTGAGTTCTTTTCTTTTTCCCCCTCCCCCCTTCCCCACCAGCGTCATAAACCCCCCCCCCCCCCCCTCCCCTCTCATTTCTTTCTGTTCCTACCTCCTCCCCCCCCCCCTCCCCTCTGTCGCTTGGCCCCCCGTCCCCCATTCATATGAATCTATTAGTACGCACGGTTACTTTTTTAGGTGTCCACGAAACAGCTCCGCGTTTCCCCCCAAGCGGTCCCCCAAAAATGAGTGGGCAACTCAGCTTTAAATCAAACTTTGTTGCATCCCCCTTAGGCTGTACTTTTTCAAAAAGCTCTATGGGAGAGGAAAACCCCGGTGCGATTGTGTTTCAGTATTAGCAAGTAAGTAGCTCGCTAAGGCCTCTTGACCCCAAAAAAGGAACCCGACCGCCCCACGCGATGGATCTGCAGGGGTCTCGCCTCGGCCCTTTGTTGGGGAAGAAACCCCGGGTTAGGGGAAGGGCAGCGCAAAGGGGGGAGGTCGGGAGGAGGGCAAGGGCAGAGTGTTTCCACAGGCAACATAAACATGTTTTTTTTGTTGGGTGTCTTTTTGGCTTTTCTTAACTACCATGCTTCATAAATTTCTATCAGTCAGGGGTCTTTTATCCATGTGTAAATATCAAATTGCAGAAATTGCTTCCCTACCGATGCCGAAAAGGGCTTTGGGGAAACGCAAGTGTCACCCTTCATTTGGAAAAAAAAAATGAAAAGAGGCCCCGCTCTAAATTTCAGCAATATCACCAATATTTTTCGTGTTTTCGCTGGTTTTCCGTTCAGCTTTTGTCTTTTTTTTTATGTAATCTTTATGGGGACCCTCCCCGTACTCACTCCAAAAGCATACAACATGAAAAATACAATTAAGATCAGCTGGCCACGGCGGCTCAGACATGAACCACCGTAAAAAAAAAAAAAAAAAAAAAAAAAAAAAAAAAAAAAAATATATATA
>NW_023658439.1:70000-77500 GCF_015228065.2 Penaeus monodon | reverse complement strand
TATATAATATAGTATATATGGATAGATATATATATATATATATATAATATATAATTATATAATAATATAGTATATATATATATATATCACACACACACACAAACACCACACACAGACATACATATATATGTGTATAAATATATATATATAATATATATATAGACATATATATAGATAATAATATAACATATATATATAATAGTATATTATTAATATATATATTATTATTATATAATATATTAAAATTAATATATATTTATATATATATATTTTATTTATATATATGTAATTTAAAATTTTTTTTATAATAAATTTTAAAAATTATATATATTTTTATTTTATAATATTTTTAAATTTATATTTCTCTATATATTATATTTTTATATATTAATTATATATAAAATACATTTTATTTTTAATACACAAACCCCAAACCACACACCCCCTCCCACACACACACCCAAAACAAAACAAACACAACCAAACAACAACACTTAAATTTTACAATACTATATATATATATTTATATTTTTAAAAAATTTTTAAAAATTTATTTTTATTATATATAAATATTTTTGGGTTATTATTTTATTTATTTTTATATTTTAAATTTAAAAAAGGGTTTTTTTTGTTTTAGGGGTTTATGTGTTATTATTTTTTTTTCTATTTATTGTATATATAAAATATATATCAAAATTATATATTATATATATATATATATATATATATATTTTTTATTATATATGTTTTTTTTATTTCTCTTTTTTATTTATTTTTTATTTTTATATAATTTGGGGGTTTATTGTTTTTTATGTTTTTTAAAAATTTTTTTTTTATATTTTTTTAAAATTATTATTTTATATATATATTATTTTATATTATTTAAAAATATATTCTTTTATTATAAAAATTTATTTATTTTATATAGTATATATTATATTAATTAAAAATATATATATATACTTTTTATTTCCCAAACACCCAAACACAACAAAACACAAAAAAAATATAAAATATATATATATATAATATTTTTTTATATATTTTATATATATATATGTAAAAAACATATTATATAATATTATATATTAAAATATATATTATTATTTATTTTGTTTGTTTTTTTGTTTATTTTTTGTGTGTTTGTGTTTTGGGGTTTTTGTTTTTCCTTTCTTTTTTTTTTATTTTTTTAAAAATATATAAAACATACAAAAAAATATAAAAAAAAAAAATTTTGCCCTTTTTTTTTTTTGTTGTTTTTTTTTTTTATTTTGTTTTTTTTTTCCGTTTTTTTTTCTTTTTTTTAATAATAGTAAAAATTATAGGTTTTGTTATATAGAATATATATATATTATTATATATATTTTATAAAAATTTTATATATTTTAAAATATAATAAAAGAAACCCCATTATTTATATATAAAATATATTTATATATTATGTATAGTATATATTTATAATATATAAATATATATTTAAAACATATATATTTTTTTTATATTTAAATTATTTAATAAATAAAAATTTTTTTATATTTATTTAAAATATTTATATATTTTTTATATATTTTATATTAAAATATATTATCCCCTTATATAAAATATATAAAATAAAATATATTATATATATATATTAATATATTTTTAATATAAAAAACATAACAAACACACAACCCCAAAACCCACAACACACAAAAAAAACACAAACCCCCATATAATTTTAAAAAATATATATTATAATATATATAGATATATATATATATATTTTTATATTTTGGTATATATATTTTTTTTTTTATTACAAAAAATTTTAAATAAAACATATAAAAAAATTTATTATTTATATTAAAAAAATTTTTATATATATATTTTTAATATAAAAATATTTTATTTTTAAATATTATATTATAAAAATTATATATTTTTAAAATATATATAATTTTAAAATATATATATATATAAATATCTATAATAAAAACCCCCCCCCCCTATATATATATTTTTTTATAATTATATATATCTCTTATAAAATATTAATAAATATTTTTCCCCAAAACCCCAAAAAAAGAATTTTAAAATATATGTATATATATTTAATAATAAAAATTTAATATTTTATATATATAATATTTTAAACACTTTTAATTATATATTTTATTATATATAATTTTATAATATATATCCTTTTATATATTTTAATATATTTTATTTAAAATAAAAAAAAAAAAAAAAAATATATTTAATTATTTTATTTTTAAAAATTAATATATATTTTAAATATATATATACTTTATATCAAAATTATATTGTATATTTATATTTTAAAAATTTGGGATATACCCCTAATATATTTATAATTAATATTTTAAAAATATTTGGGTTATCCAATATATAAATTATACATTAAGTATTAAAATTATAGTTAACTATATATATATATTATATTTTTATATATATATAATAAACCACCCACAAAAACACAAACCGAAAAATATATTTATATATTTTTTTATATTATCTTTATTTTAATATTCTTATCTTTTATATATTAAATATATATTTTTAATTATTTTATATTACCAAAAATACACAAAATATATAATTATAAATATATATTTAATATATTTTTATCTAAATATATTATATATATATATATATTTATAAATATAATAAACTTTATTTTTATTTTTATTTAAAAATATATTTTAATTTTATATATTTTTTATATTATATTACTTTTATATATATTAAAATATCTAAATATATATTATAATATATTTTATATAAAATATATTGGGGGTTTATATTAATTATAATAAAAAATTATATATTATTTTCAAAATATAAAATTTTTATATAAAACTATATGTTTATAAGAAATACCAATTACAATAAAAAACCAAAAAGGGGTTTCTTAAAATGATTATATATATAATATAATATGTATTATAATATATATTATATAAAAATTATTTTATAATATTTTATATATATAGGTTAATATATATATATATTCTATATATATATATATATATATTTATTTTTTATCCAATACAGACAACCACATAATAATATAAAATATAAATATAATATATTTTTTATTTTATCTATATATTTTTAAAATTGTATATATAATATATATATTTATTTTATATATCTTTATTATATTTTATTATTTAATTTTTTATAAAATCCAAAACTTATTTTAAAATATATATAATAATATAGTTTCTATGACAAACCATATTATTATTTAAGATATATATAATATTCTATAACTATTTTTCTTTTATATATTTTTATTATATATATTATAGTTTTTTATAGTTGTATATATTTAATAAATTTATCATTAAAAGGATTTATTTATATATGGGTTTATCATATATATAATATAATCAAATATTTTTATTTTAAATATATACCATAAATATTTTTAAAAAGGTTTTTAATAATATATATCTATATTTATTCTATACATATTAAAATTTTTAGACCCTTAAAATTTTTAATATATTCTATATATGGATTATATTATTTTCCCCCAAAATATTTTTTAGTTATACCCTTATATATATATTTATATATATATAATTAAATGTTTTTATTTAATGGTATTTTTTTCTATATTTTTTAAATCTATATATATATATTTTAGTTAAAACAAAACACCCACAACACACACAAAACCCCACCCACCCACCCCAAAACACACACACCCCCCCAAACACATACATATATTATAATAAATATTTTATAAAAATATTATATATATATTAATAATATTTTATAATATATAAATTGTAGAACAAATCGCCCCCAAAATATTAAATTATATGTTTATAATCCCTATATATTTTAATATTCAAATTTTAATTATATTATATAATATATATATATTTTATTGTTTTTATATTTTAAAAATAATATTAAAATATTATTAATATTTATATTTTATATTTTTTATTATAAAAATTTTTTTTATATGGGGAAAATATATATACATCCAATTTATAAAAAATAAATAAAATAAAATATTTTATATATTAAAATATATATATACATTTTTATTTTTTTGTGTTTTTTATATATAAAAAATATAAAAAGTTTTATTTATTATAATATATTTATATGTTAAAAATTTTAAGTCTATTATATTATATATTTATTTTGTTTTTATATAGGGAAAAACCCCCAAATAAAAATTAATAAAGTATAATATATATATATATATATATAAATAATATATACCACATTATATATTTGTATTATAAAATTTTTAATATTTTTTATTTCATATACATATATTTTATATTTTATATTATATTATATTTTATAAAAACTATTAATTTTCCCAAAATAAAAACCTATTTTATATAAAAATTTTTTAATTATATATATATATTTATATACCCTATTACCCCTAATATGTGTACTATTATATATTTTTATATTTTTCAAAATTTTAATATTTTTAATTTTAAAAAATATTCTAATATCTATTTTTGTCTGTGGGGGTTTTGTTTTTGTGTGTGTGTTTGTAATTTTTTGGGGGTGTGGTATGCTATCTTATATTTTTTCTAAAAAAATTTATTTATATATATATATATTATTAAAATTATTCCCCCTTTTTATATTACGAAATTAATTTTATATCAAATCTTTATTATTTAATAAATCGGGTAAATCTAATATATTATTTTAAATATTTTAGAATTCTATACTAATCTTTAAAATTTTTTATAAAAAATTATATATCTATATATTTTTTGGTTTTTCTAAATTATTTATCCCTATATTTAAATATATATTAAAAGTTTTATTTTTTAAAGATATATATCAAAATAATTTTATATTCTTATAAAAATTTAAAAATATATTATTTTAAATTATATCTCTCTTTACCCTATGTATAATTTTTTTAATCTTTTTATTTTTGGGAAAATTCTCATTTTCTTTATAAAACTTAATATATGTTACTATATATTTATTATATTACTATCAAAATTTTTATTATAAAATATGTTTTTTTTGGGGTGTTTTGGTGTTTGATTGTGTGGTGTTAAAATTTTAAATAATTATATATTTATATATATTAAGGCCTTTTTATATTATAAAATAAATTTTTTTAATATATATCCTTATTTTTAAAATCTATCTATTAATATTAATATTATTCATTTGGTGTGTGTGTGTGTGTTGTATTATATTTTATTATATATTTATAAAATTTTATATATATATAAGTGTATTATTTTAATTAAAAAAAATACCCCGAATATTGTATATAAAAAAAATTATATACTTTTGTATTCCCTTTTTTATTTATATAAATATATTTATATTTTTTTTAAATAATATATATTTATATATAATATATATATATATATATATTTTCCAACGGTAAAAAAAACCCAAAATACAAAAACTAAATTTTTGAAAAATGAACTACATTTTTGAAACCCAAACCTGGTTTTCCATCTTCAGGCCCTAAAAGGGGAAAAAGGAAAAGTAGGGGGTAAAAAGGAGATAGGAGAGGAAAACGGGGGAAACACGGCCCCGGGGTAAAAGACAACGAAACGGAAAACCTTTCGGGTGGGAAAAAATGGGCCCCGGACTAGGGCCCCAAATCCTGTCCAGGAGAAAAGGGGCCGCTGTTTCAAGTTGGGGTTTGGGCGGGGCGGTTTTAAATAAAGGAAGATTCCCCCTGTCTGCGGGAGTGGGACTCCGGCGGAAGGAAACACATCCGCGCTGCTGAACCAGCCTTTTATGAGGGCCCCTTGCCCCAACTTTTTGGAAAAAGAGGGCTTTTATTGTTTGTCCCCGGGATATAGCGTACTTATGTTGAGACGGGAACGTTTGGGTAACTGCCCTGTTTGGCCAAAGTTTTGCTTTTCACAGGAGGCAAAAAAGGAACAGCATAGGTGCCCACCTTCGCGGGGGAAAAGGAGGGCAAGAAAAGGGGCCCCGGTTTTGCGATGGAGAGTGTTCACCGGGCAAAAGATCAAGCCTGATTGAAGGGGTTGAAAGGGCGACGGAGAGAGTAGATTTCCTCAGTGTGGGCAAGCTGAGGAGGGGCCAAATGGGGGGCCCAATTTTAGGAGGGATCGTGGTAGAAGGGTAGGCCGCGCCCTGGAAAAAGGGGCGGCACCCGGAAACAATGACCGCTTGGGAAACCCATTTTTGGAGAAAGGCGACAAAGGGAAGACGTCTCTCCATCCAGGTACGGGGTCCGGGATGCAAGGGGCGCAAAGGGAAAACAGCAGGGGGGAAAACCCACCTCCCCTTAAACAGGGAGAGGGGGGGTTTTGAAAAATTTGTTTTTTTAAAATTCCCACTATCAGGGGTTTTCCTGTATTGGAAAAGGGAAAAATGGTCAGCTAGCGAGGCCAAGGTGCCAAAAAAGGGGGAACCCCTGTTTGTTAAACCTCCCTTTTCCACCCTTGAAAGGGAGGGAAAAGAGAGAGAGTTCCCAGTTTGCACCCAGGAAACCCCGGAAACCAAGCAGGGCCTGAGGCCAGGGGAAGAAATTGGACGCCCGTCGACTTACCTCCTAGTTTCGAGGGCCCCGAATGGAGTGGAAGGGAGAAGTTTCAGACTCAAAAAAATTCCTGAACGGGTTTCCCAGGACTGGAAAGAGGGGGGCCCATGGAAACCCCCGGAACTTCGGAGAGTAAAAACGACCTTCAAAAAAAAGGGAATTAAATCCACACACAAAACGAAGGCCCCCGTTTTGAGTTTCCCTTGCTTTCCTCCAGAGGGCCCTTCCCCCGGGGATCCTCGTCTCCCCTCCCCACCGCCCCTTCCTCCAGCTGATTCGTCTGTGTGGGGGATAAAATATATTTTAATTATACATATTACTTTAATACAAAATTATATACATATATATACCCTATATCTATATAATAAATATATATATTTAAATATATATATATAAAAATATTTTATTTTAAAATTTTTTTTTTTTTTTTTTATATGTGGTATATGTGTTTTTGTGTTTGTGAAATATTGTAAAATTTTAAAATATATTTTATATTATTTTTATATAATATTTTAACCTTAAAAATACACAACACACACACACCAAAACACACACACCCATACACACACCACCACAACAAAAAATTACATACACACACAAACACCCCACCCCACACACCACCCCACCCCACACAACACCCCACAAAATTTTTTAAAATATTTTATATATTATAATATAGTTTTTAATATAATACAGACCCACACAACACACAGACACACCATACATACACACACACACACACACACACAAAAACACACAAAATACTCACACACACCACACACACCCAACACACACACACACACAATTAAAAATATATATATTATATTATATATATATAAAATTATATATATTATATATATATATATAATAATATATAAAATTTTTTATTTTTGTGTGTGTTTTTGGTTTTGGGTGTGTGTGTGTGTGTGTGTGTGTTTTTTTTGGGGTATGTGTGTGTG
>NW_023658439.1:62500-65000 GCF_015228065.2 Penaeus monodon | reverse complement strand
AATTTCCCTCTGGCAACGCCCTCACGTAAATGGAAATTCTGGGGGGAGGGGTGTTGTCCCTCCCACCCAGCAAGTAAGGGGGGCTGTGGGTCCTGCTGGAGGGGAAATGTCGGGGTGCAGGATTGGAACGAGAGTTACTCGTCCCGCCTGCGCCCGGCAGGCGCCCAACCAACCATGAAGCTTGTGGGGGAAAGCCCTCGGAAACCCACAGGTGGATAGGCGGTCCCACAGCCTGCCGACCCCGTTTTTTTGGGGCTGTGTTGGCGGGGGGGCAGTGGTGGCGTGCACCCGGAGTGACCACCCGAGCTTTAACCTCAGGCGTGCTTTCCGGGTAGGCGCTTGGAACATCCGGTCCTTGCGGCAGGTAGAGGGGTTACCTCTGCTATCGGGGGAAAATTGAAGCGACTGGGAGTTGAGGTGCTGCCCTCTTCAGAGGTGAGAAGACCTGTAGTGGCACGATCAGTGTGGGTGGTTACACCTACTACTGGTCGGGCCGCAGCGATGGCCCACCACCTCCAGGGTGTAGCCATAGCCATCTCCAGTCGACTTCAGCCTGCGGTAGTCGAGGTGACACCGGTTGATGAGCGTATCATGGCTTTGAGACTGAAGCATGCTTTTGGGCTTCTGTCTCTTATTGCTGTATACGCTCCTACCGATGTACATAAAACCGATGTGAAAAAAGGCGTTCTACGCCAAACTCGCATCTGTGGCAGACGATTGCCCCGGCGAGACATTCGCATTGACCCTCCAGAACGCAGGGTTTACCGGAGTGCTGAGTTTCTGTGGCACCGACCATAGGCTGCTTGTGGCTACCCTGCGGGTCCACTTCAAAACTCCCCATCCTCCAGTGGCCACCCTAAGGTGTTTCACTTGGACAGACTAAGGGGGAGGAGTGTGCCTGTTGGGTTTCGCCACGGCAGTCTCTGACCGACTCACAGAAACCAACAACCTGACGGACCCAGTTGCTCTGTGGGAGGTCCTTCAAGGCGTAACACTCGAAGCAGCTCAGGAGTCCTTTGGGCGTACCCCCAAAGGACAAGGCAGAATACCATCTCCCGGGAAACATTAGGGGCCCACTGAGGTTTGTCGCAAGGCTCGGCTGAATGGGAATCAAGTCTGCGTCGTTCCATGGTGCGTAGGGCTCGGACACTGCTGAAAAGGGGACAAGGAACAGTTCATCAGGAATCTTGTGAGGAGGTCGAGGCCATTTCTTGGTAAATGCCCTTCCCCCTGCCTACCAAGCCCTGAGAAAACTGAACCCTAAGCCCTCCTCACAGATGACTGCAGTCCGATCAGCGGATGGACGGAATCATCTCAGATCATTTTGGGGGTGTTCGTGAACGTTGGGCTGAGTATTTTAAACAGTTGTACCAGGTGGTACAACTCCTCCAACAGTTAGCTTGGATGCAAGCGATGTCTCAGTGCCTGTGCCGGACCCCCCCATCAGCGAGGAACCTCCAAACCCTAACAGAGGTTAGGCTGGCGATTTCCAAGCTGAAGAGTGGGAAAGTGCAGGCATATGTGATATCCCTGCTGAACTGCTAAAGGCTGGGTTTGGAACCTATGGCTTGGGCCTGCTTTACAGTCCTGACTGCCATTTGGCAGTCTGGTACCATTCCCCTGACCTGCTGAGGGCGTGGTCATCCCTCCTGGAAGGGGAAAGGGGATGATGGGGCTGTAGCAAACTACCGTGGCATTACACTGCTCAGCATACCTGGCAAGGTTTCTCGCCCACCATTCTTCTGAAACGGATCCGCAACCACCTACTGAGGCACCAGAGACCGGAGGCAGTTGGATTTACTCCTGGCAAGGGCCACAATAGACCGTATACTAGCGCTTCGAGTAATTGTGGAACGCCGTCGTGAGTTTGGTCGTGGGTTGCTTGCAGCCCACATCGACCTCAAGGGAAAGGGGTTTGACTCGGTGCTCGGGGAAACGCTATGGGAGATCCTGAGGCTCAGGGGAATTCCAACACAGATTATTGGCCTGATAGCAAGCCTCTTTTCTGGTACTGAAAGTGCTGTAAAGTGTGGTGGGAGTATGTCGAACTTCTTCCCTGGGTTTAAATTTGGGTGAGGCAAGGCTGTGTCCTTGCACCCACACTTTTCAAAAACTTGTATGGGCTGGATAAAGGGCAGAGCTATTAGCCAAAGTCAGTGCGGGGCAACACTAGGCAATATTAAGGTCCGGACCTTGACTTTGCCGACGATGTTGCCATCCTATCTGAGTCCTTGGAGTCACTTGTGGGGGCTCTTGATGCATTTAGCAATGAGGCGAAGCCCTAGGCCTAGAGGTCTCCTGGACCAAGACCAAGATTCAGACTTTGGGGCCTGTTAGGGAACCCGTTCAGTCGATCCATGCTTGCGGCGAGGACGTTGAAGTCACAGAAAGTTTTACATACTTGGTAGCGTAGTCCATATCTCTGGGTTGTCAGACCAGGAAGTCAGTAGACGGATTGGTCTGGCAACAGGAGCCATGAACTCGATCAACAAGAGCATTT
>NW_023658439.1:50000-52500 GCF_015228065.2 Penaeus monodon | reverse complement strand
TAGAGAGAAAGTATAGAGATATGGAGCGATAGATAGAGATATTATAGAGACATATAGATAGACAAGACTGACATAGAGGTATATATAGAATAGAACTAGATATACAGATAGAGAGAGATATATATATATATATGATATATATTGTATATATATGAGATAGATATATATCTTAGCTATATGATAGAGAGAAGAGATAAATTTATATATATATATATATATATATATATATAGGTATATATAGATAATATATAGATATATTATGATATAGTATCTATATATGTATAACGATACATATAGGTATATATATATATTATATATATATATATATATAGATATATAGACATATATTATGTATGACTGTGGTTGTTGTTTCTGTGTGTGTATGTGAATTGTGTGTGTGGTATGACACTACATATATAATATCTAGTATATATATATAGATGATTAGAATATATGTAGAGAGATAACATATAGAAAAAGAGAAGAGATCTATATTATACATATGATATATATATAGAGTTGAGAGAGATATATATATATAGGTATAAATAGATAGATAGGGTATAGATATAATCTATATGTATATATTACATAAATATATATATACACTCATATGTATATAGATATATATATATAAATATATATAATATATATATATATATCTATATATATATTAGTTATTTATATTATGTTTGTTGTGGTGGGAGTGTATGCTATACTATATATATATATATATATATAAGTGTATATATATTGATATATATCAAATATACATATATGATGTATATTTGTATATATATTATATATATATATATATATATCTATAATCATATATATTATATATTATATTATATATAATATATATATAATAAAGTGGTATATATATATTAGATATATAACAAAAGATACAGGTACATAGAGGATATGGGTCTTATAGATTTAATTATAATATACACGTATAGAGAGAGATAGAGATCATTATATAATATATATAATATATATATATATATATATTAGTATATATATATATATAAAAATATAATATATAGATATAGATTAGATATATATATATAGATATATATATATATATATATACATACCCGCACACACACACAAACAGATATATACATAAATAAATATATATAGATATATAGAGATATATATAGAGATATTAGAGAATATATATATATAGTACATATATGTATATACTTATTAGTATATATACATATTATTATTATATATTACATATATATATATTATACATATTATATATATAAATATATATATATATATATATAGATATATATATAATAGAGATATAAGATATATAGATATATAGATATATACACACACACACACAACCACACACAAAGAGCTTATACCGAGATGATATAGTATATATATATATGATAGAGAGGGAAGTATATAATTAGTATATATATACATATATATGACACACACACACATATAATGTTAGATATATTATATAGATTGAGTGAGCTATATAGATATATCGATAGATAATGAACATATATGTATATTGTAGACAGAAGATATATAAGATATATAGATAGTATAATATGATAGATAGAGTATACATCTTATAATATAGATGTAGTAGCTATAGAGATATATATAGATATATAAAGATATATATATATATAGATATACAGATATAGATATATATAGTATATATAGATATATATAGGTAGATAGTATATATATATAATATATACATAGATATATGGATATGTAGTATCTATATGTATTATATATATATATATAATATTATACATATCTATACTACTATATATCTATATATATTATATATAGTACACAAACGAAACAACACGCCACACCACACACACAAACACACCACACACACACACACAGCATACACATTACATATATATATATATATAGAGAGATATATATATATATAGAAGAATATATATATATACATAGCTAGGTATGGTTATATATATATAAATATATATATGTATATATATATATATATATATATATATATATATATATATATATTTATATATATACGTATATATGTATATATAGAGATATATATGTATATATACAAATATTTATGTATACACACACACACACACACACACACACACACACTCACACACACACACACACACACACACAACACACACACACACACACCAAAACAAATATATATATATATATATATATATATATATATTATATCCTTTTTTTTTTTTTAAATAATAGAAAACCATTATAATTAATTTTAAAAATATACTTACACCACACAAAAAACACACAATATAATAAAATTTTAAATATAATATATATATATAATATATATATATTATAATATATTTATAATATATATATATATATATATTAATAATTAATTATATATAATATGGTGGGGTGTGTGTGTGGGGTTGTTGGGTGGCATATATGTATGTGGGGTGTGGGTGGAGTGTGTGTTTTTGTGGGGAGTGTGGTGAGT
>NW_023658439.1:32500-37500 GCF_015228065.2 Penaeus monodon | reverse complement strand
GCCCCTGGGGTGCCAACCCAAACCCAAGTACCAGTGCTGGATCGCCCAAGCCCAGGATAAGAATAGAGAGAATGATTACCATAATCGTAAACCGGCACTCTCCGTGGGAAAAGGAACTACGGGGACGCCGACCACGTACTCACATCCAAACCATCACAACATGAAAACCTACACAATTCAAGTATCATGAACCTATCTAGCTTAAAAGAACCAAGGAAGAAATATCATTTAATTTACATATGTGTGTGGTTGTGTGTCGTTGTGTGTGTGTGTGTGTGTTAATGTATACTACTGTAATATATATATTATTATTATAAACTATATATATATATTATATATAATATATATGTTTGTGACTGGTGTATATGAACTATACCACCACACACACATCAACCCAACACCACACAGACTCAAACACATTAACACACACCCTACATACAACACATATAACACACACACACCATACACACCACAACACACACGCACAACACACGACACACACACACACAACACATAATATATATGTAAATATATATATATATATATATTATATATATATATATTATATATCGTGTGTGTGTGTGTGTGGTCGTAGTGTGTGGTGTGTGCTGGGTATCTGTTGTGTGTGTGTCGTGTTTGGTGGTTGTGTGTGTGTGTAGTGTTGGTGTGCGTTGTGTTGTGGTGTGTGTGTGTGTTGTGTGTGTGTGGTGTATTGTATATATTATATAACTCATATAACTATATAGATATTATATATATATTGTATAATATATTATATATTATTACACATTATATGTGTGTATATATATATATGATATATATTATATATATATATATACTTATATATATATATATAATTACATATATATATGAATATATATATAATATATATATATATATAATAATTATATCTATATATATATAATATATATAATATATATATCCAGATATATCTACATAAAATGCTCCATATAACTATTGTCGTAAGGTATAATATATAAACATATATAATAATATAAGTACTGTATTATAATTATATATACTATATATATATATATATAGTGGCCATATATATGTATAGTATATATTATATAAATATATATATAAATATATTATATTGATCTTATAAATAGCACATTACTATCATATCCGAGAGAGAGAGAGAGAAGAAATACAGTATACCGTGCATATATGTGTTTGGTAATTATATATTAGTCGTATATATTATATAATATATATATATTAATAATCATTGTTATATATTATAGTAAGATATAATCTTAATAGTATATATATATATAATATATATATACATATATATCAATATTACAGATTTATATACATATATAATTATAATATATATATATAATAGGGTATTAATTGATGATTATAGTATATAATATATATATCTATATTTATAATATAGAGTATAATGAGTATATAGGTAAAGACAGTAGGTGAAATATCATAAAACTTGTGCCCTGGATGAGTGGACCCTCGAAGTGTGTGGTGTCGTATCGTGTGTGATCGGACTGGATGTGTGTGTGATGTGGGTGGGGTATTCGGAGGAGAGAGAGAGTATACCTATTTTTGCATCTACAACGGAGTAAGGTCAATTATGTCTTGGCCCCGTAGGGTCACAGCACTGTACCTGTCAATTGCTGTCTACGTGTATGTTTTGGTTCCAACTGTTTGTGATAATCTGGATGGATACGTGTAGGAGTGTGCCAGGGACAAAGTTCCTTTCCACGGATAGTCCGTATTAACGTGTTTGCTAACAAGGTATCATCAGTCCCACTCATGGGGGGGGGGGGGGGCTTCTACTTCCTGAAGACTTTTTTTCGCGAGGCTTGGTGGTAGCCAGCCACTGGACAGCTATGGGTGAGCACGGGGGCTTGGGGTCTGTGGGGGTCGGGGGGGCGGGGGGGAGGGGAGGGAGGGGGGGGGGGGGAGGTCAACCCGCAGGCTGTGGCTACTGTTCAAGAGCAGTACCAAATGGTGTGGAAGTCTACACTTAGCCCCAGGTTCGGGAAGAAAGCGAAGCCGGTCGATTGACTCATACCGCGTGGTGGCGGGAGGTAGGGGGAATTGTAATGTTGCACTGTCCCGTGACATAGTCCCTTTGTATGTTCCCGACGCTCTTAATAACCATTCGGTAATCTACCAGTCGTCCTTGTGACGATCATAATGGGTCTTTTAATTAATATACTTATTTATCCATACCTATTGATTCTGTTAAACCCTTATTTGACAAATTTTAGAGCGTTGGTTTTGCCATTGCCTTTTTGCCCTGATGGTTTTTTCTTTTTATCAGCATCAATACTCTAATGTATCCCCGATAGCTGACTAGAGCTGGCTCTGGACACACCAGTGGTAACGCCATATATATATATATTATATGGTGGTGTGTTGTGTGTATGTGTACGTGTGCGTGTATTGTGGTGTGTGTGTGTGTGTGGTGTGTGTGTGTAGTTGTTATACAATATATAATATACGTATAATGCTCACCTCCACAGGAATATTAAATATAATATATATATATTATATATATAATACACATTATATAGATATATTTATATATATATATATATATCAGATAAGTACTGCATCACTGAGGGTGGGGTGCTTTCACGTGCATGGTGATGTGAAGCGATGGTGTGGTAGCGCCTAGATAAGTTTAGTGCTATGCATGCCTTCTCGCTTGCAGCTTTCCACCGGGGCTGGCTGGGCTACCCCGTGCGAACAAAGGGAAGCAGCTGCTTCTCATATTGCGCTCACACCCTGCCTGCTCACAGTCCCTCAAACTCTGCATTCATCTAAAAGCACCTTAATCACTCTGACCAAGCATGTCACACATAACGTTCGTGGGCCCCATAGACTGTGCGTATTCCATGGTGTATAATACTGTGGTACGTCATTGCATGTCCCGGCTTTAAATATCTTCTGTGGGGAATTCTCGAGCAGCAGTGAGGCCCCATCTGTACGATTTATTTGGCCCCACCCCGTTCGGCGTGAATGGACCACGCTCCTTCGCTTTCTCCGTGTACTTCATCCTCTCCCCACTTAGCCACTCTCTTGTGTATTGAGGACAAGGCACTCGGGGGGAGGGTTGGGTACCATGGTGCCAAGCTCTTCCTTTCCCTCCCATAATTTCACCATGTCGTTTGGCAACGTCTTCACTTTAATAGTAGAAAAATTCTGGGGTGGGGAGCCGGACGCGGGTGTGTTGGTCCCCTCCCTATCGGTCACCCACCACAAGTAAGGCGGGGCTGTGGGTCCCATTCTGGGAAGGGCCAAAATTGTCGGGGGTGAGGAGTTGGAACGCGAGATTTACTCGTCCCCGCCTTGCCGCCCCGCCAAGGCGGCAACCCACCATGAAGCTTTTGGGGGAAGCTCCCCCTCGGAAACCCACAGGTGGATTAGGCGGTCCCTAAAGCCGCCGACCCCCTTTGTATTTGGGCCGCTGTGTTCTGGCCGGGGTGGGCGGCAGGGTGGCTGTGCAATACCCCAGAGGACTCACACTTCCGAGGCTTAACCTTTAACCTGGGGGCCAGCCGCCACACGAGCGGCGGGGGGGGACCTCGGGGGGCAGGCGTGCTTTTCCGGGTAGTCCCTTATAGAACCATGCCAGTCCTTGCGCATGAATGAGCGGTTTAACCTGTATTCTCCTCTTGCTATCGAGGAAATTGAAGCGACATGGCAGTTGTAAGCGGTGGCTGCCCTCCGTCAGAGTTTAAAGACCGTGGTAGTGGGCACGCTCAGTTTTGTGTTGGGTGGTTTACACTACTACTGGTGGAGAGTGGCCAGCAGCGCATGTTACACCCAACGGGTGGCCAGGGGGGGGGGGGTGTAAGACCATAGCCATGCCGTCCCATGTCCCGACCTTGCAGCCTGCGGTAGTCGGAGGTGACGCTCTCACAGCGGTTTCACTCGACGTACTCATGGCAATTGACCCACTGCAAGCATGCTTTCTGGCTTCTTGTCTCCTTATTATATATGGCTGTCATACGCTCCCTACCGATGTGGACATAAAACCGATGTGAAGAGCGTTCTAACGCCAAACCTATCGCATCTGTGGACAGACGATTGCCCCCTGGCAGTACATTCGGCTAAGTTATTGATCCCTCCATGAACTGCTGGGTTTAACCGGAGTGCTGATGTTTCTGTGGCAGCCGACCATAGGCCCTGCTTGTGGCTACTCCTGCGGGTCTCACTTCAAACTCCCCATCCCTCCAGTGAGCCCTGCCACTCCTAAGGTGTTTTCACTTGGACAGACTAAGGAGGATGAGTGTGCCCGTGTGGGTTCGCCAACGGCAGTCCTCTGAACCGACTCTACGAAACCACAACAACCTGACGGACACCCAGTTGCCCTTGCTCCTGTGTGGTATCCGGTCAAGCGCGTAACACTTCGATTAGCAGCTCATGGATGTTTTCCACTGGCGTTACCACGCCAGGACAAGGCAGAATACCATCTCCCTGGATTACATTAGAGGGCCACTGAAGGCGTAGGTCTACGCAAGGCTCGGCTGAATGGAAGTCTGAAGTCTCTCGCTCTGTGTCCATGGTGGCGTGTGCTCCGACCTGCGAGAAGGGACAAGGAACAGTTCTACATCAGGATCTTGCTGAGGAGGGTCGAAGGCGATTTCTTGGTAAAATGACCTTTCGCCTGCCCTAACAAGCCCTGACCAAAACTGTGAACCCTAGCCCCATCCTCACAGATGACTGCAGCCGATCGCGGATGGACCTGATCATCTTCAGATCATACCAATTGTTTTGGGGTTTCGTGAACCGTTGGGCTTGAGTATTTTGAACAGTTGTTTTAACCAGGTGGTACACACTCCATCCGACAGTTAGCTGTGGAATTGCAAGCGATAGGATCTCACAGTTGCCCTAGTGCCGGACCCACCTCTCCCGATTGAAACCATCCCTACCCTAACAGAGGTTAGGTCTGGCGATTTCCAAGCTGAAGAGTGGAGCTGGCAGGCATATGTGATATCCTC
>NW_023658439.1:25000-27500 GCF_015228065.2 Penaeus monodon | reverse complement strand
AAAAATTTTTTTTTTTTTAAAAAAAAAAGTTAAAAAAAGAAATTTTTAAATTTTTAAATTTTTTTTTTTAAAAAATTCAAATTAAAAAAAAAAATTTTAAAATTTATTTTTTTTTTTTTTAAAATTTTTTTAAAAATTTTTTAAAATTTAAAAATTTTTTTGGGGTTTTTTTGGGTTTTTTTTTTTTGTGGGTTTTTGGGGTTTTTGGTTTTGTTTTTCCCTGTTTTTTGGGGGTTTTTGGGGGGGGGGTTTTGGTTTTTTTTGGGGGGGGGGGGGGTTTTTTTTTTTTTTTTTTGGGGGTTTTTTCCCCTTTTTTTTTTTAAAAATTTAAAATTTTTTTTTTTGGGGAAAATTTAAAAATTTACCTTTTTAAAAATTTTGGGGGGTTTAAAAAAAAAAATTTTTTTAAAAAATTTTTTTTTAAATTTTTTTTTAAAAAAATTTTTCCCCCCCTTTTTTTTAAAAAAAAAATTTACTTTAAACCCAAAAAAAAAAAAACCCCACAAACCAAGGCCCCCCCAAAAAACCAAATTTTCCCAAAAAAAAAAAACCCCCCCACAAAAAAATTTTTTAAAAAAAATTTTTTTTTAAAAAAAAAAAAAAAAAAAAAAAAAAAAAAATTTTTTTTTTTTAAAAAAAAAAATTTTTTTTTTTTTTTAAAAAATTTTTTTTAAGGGGTTTTTTTTTGGGGGGGTTGGGGGGGAAAAAATTTTTAAAAAAAAAATTTGTTTTAAAAAAAATTTTTCCCCTTTAATAAAATTTATAAAAAAAAAGTAAAGTTTTAAAAAAAGGGCCCAAAAAATTTTTTAAAAAAAAAAAAATTTTTTTAAAAATTTAAAAAAATTTTTAAATCCCCCAAAAAAACCCCCCCAAAACCCCCAAAAATTTTTAAAAAAAATTTTTTTTAAAAAAAACCCCCCTTTTAAATTTTTTTTTTTTTAAAAAAAAAATTTTTCCCCCCCTTTTTTTTTTTTTTTTTTTTTTAAAAAAATTTTATTTTTTTTTTTTTTAAAAAAACCCCCCTTAAAAAAAAAAATTTTTTTTTTTAAAAAAAAACCCCGGCGGTTTTCCCCGGTTTCCCTTTTGGAAATTCCCCTTTTAAAAAAAAAAAAAAAAAAAAAAAGGGGTTTTTAAAAAAAATTTAAAAAAAAAAAAAAAAAAACCCCCCCCCCCCCCGGGGGGGCCCCCGGAAAAAATTTTTTGGGGTCCAAAATGGGGGGAGACCCCCCCCCCTTTCCCCTTTTGGGGGAAAAAATTAAAAAAAATTTTTTTAACCCCCCCAAAAATCTTCCCCCCCCCCCCAAACCCCCAAAAAACCCCAAAAAAACTCCCCCCAAAAAGGGGGCCCCCCCCTTCCCCCATTTCCTTTTTTGGTGGTTTTGGGTTTTTTTAAAAAAATTTTTTTCCCTTTTTTTTTTTAAATTTTTTTTCCCAAAAGGGGGGGGGCCCCCCTTTTTTTTTGGGGGGCCCCCCGGGGGGGAAAATTTCCCCCCCCCGGGTTTTTTTTCCCAAAAAGAAAACCCCCCCCCCCCCCGGGGGGGGGGGGGGGGGGGGGAAATTTTGGGGGAATTTTTTTCCCCGGGCCCTTTTTTTTTTTGGGGGCCCCCCTTTTCCCCCCCAATTGGGGGGGGGGTTTGGGGGGGGCCTTCAAAAAATTTTTAAACCCCCCAAAAAAAACCCCCAAAAAAAGCCTTTTAAAGGGGAAAAACCCAAAAAACCCCCCCCCCCCGGGGTTTTTTTTGGGGGGGCCCCAAAAAAGGTTTTTTAAAAAAATTTTTTTAAAAAACCCAAAAAAACCCCAAAAGGGGCCTTTTCCGGGAAAACCCGGGGGGGGGGGTTTTAAAAAACCCTTTTTTTTTTGGGGGGGGGGAAAAAAAAAAACCCCCCAAAAAGGGGCCCCCCCCAAAAAAAACCCCGGAAAAGGCAAAAATTTTCCCGGGGGTTTGGTCCCCCCCCCCCTTTTTTAGGGGGGGGGGAACCCCCCCCCCCCCCTTTTTCCCCCCGGGGGGCCCCCCCCCCCTTTTTTTGCAAAAAAAACCCCTTTTCCCCCCCCCCGGGGCCCCCCCCCCCCTTTTTTTTTTTGGGGGGGGCCCCTTTAAAAATTTTTTTTTTTGGGAAAAAAGGGGGTTCCCCAACCCCCCCGGGGTTTGCCCCCCCCCCCCCCTTTTTTTAAAAGGTTTTTTTCCCCCCCCCCCCCTTTTTTAAAAGGTTTTTTAAAAAATTTTTTTGGGGGGGGGCCCCCCAAAAATTTTTAAAAAAATTTTAAACCCTTTTTTTTTTTGGGAAAAAAAGGGGGCCCCCCCCCCCCCCCCCCAAAAAAAAAAGGGGGGGGCCCCCCAAAAAACCCGGGGGCCCCCCCGGGGGTTTTTCCCCCTTTCCCCCCCCCCAAGGGGGCCCCCCTTTTCATTTTTCCCCAAAAAAGGGGGTTTAAATTTTTTAACTTTTTTTTTTAAAAAAAAAAAAAATTTTTAAAAATTTTTTTTTAAAAAGGGAAAATTGG
>NW_023658439.1:15000-20000 GCF_015228065.2 Penaeus monodon | reverse complement strand
AAAACCCAAAAAAAAAAACCCCCCGGGGGGGTTTTTTTTAAAAAAATTAAAAAAAATTTTAAAAAAAAGAAAAAAAATTTTTTTTTTTTAAAATTTTTTTTTTTGGAAAAAATTTTTTTAAAAAACCCAAAAAAAAAAAAATATTAAAAAAAAAGGGGGGGGTTGGGGGGGGGGAAAAAAAAATTTTTTAAAAAAAAATTTTTTTTTTAAAAAAAAAAATTTTTTAAAAAAAAAAAGGGTTTTTTTTTTTTTTGGGGGTTTTTTTTTTTTTAAAAAAAATAAATTTTTTTTTAAAAAAAAAAAAAAAATTTTTTTTTAAAAAGGGGGGGGGGTTTTGGGGGGGGTTTTTTTGGGGGGGGGGGGGGGGGTTTTTTTGGGGGGGGGGGGGGGGGGGGGGGGGTTTTTGGGGGGGTTTTGGGGTTTTTTTAAAATTTTTTAAAAAAAAAAAAATTTTTTTAAAAAAAAAGGGGGGGGTTTTGGCCTTTTTTTTTTTTTCCCCCCCCCGGGGCCCCCGGGGGGGGTTTTTTGGGGGTTTTTTTTAAAAAAATGGGGGGGGGAAAAAAAAAAAAATTTTTTTTAAAAAAAAAAAAAAAAAATTTTTTTTAAAAATTTTAAAAATTTGGGGGGGGGGGGGGGGGGGGGTTTTTTTTTGGGGGGAAAAAATTTTTTTTTTTTTTTTTTTAAAAAAAAAAAAAAAATTAAAAAAAACCCCAAAAATTTTTTTTTTTTTTTTTTTCCCAACCTTTAAAAAAAAATTTTTTTAAAAAAAAAAATTTTGGGGGTTTTAAAGGGGAAAAAACCCCCAAATTTTAAAATTTTTGGGGTTTTTTTAAAAATTTTAAAAAAAAAAAAATTTTTTGGGGGGGGGTTTTTTTTTTGGGGGGGGGGGGGTTTTTTTTTTTTGGGGGGGGGGGGGAAAAAAAAAAAAAAATTTAAAAAAAAAAATTTAAAAAACAAATTTTTTTTTAAAATTTTTTAAAAATTTTTTTAAACCAAAAAACCGGGGGGGGGGGGGTTTTTTTTCCCTTTTTTTGGGGGGGGGGGGTTTTTTTTTTTTGGGGGGGGGGGGGCCCCCAAAAAAATTTTTAAAATTTTTTTTAAAAAAATTTTTTTTAAAAAAATTTTTTTTTTTTGGGGAAAATTTTTTTTTAAAAACCCCCCCCCCCCCCCAAAAAAAAAACCCCCCCAAAAAAAAAAAAAATTTTTTTAAAAAATTTAAAGGAAAAAAAACAAAAAAAAAAACCCCAAACCCCCAAAAAAAAAAAACCCCCCCCAAAAAAAATTTTTTTTAAAAAATTTTTGGGAAATTTTAAAAATTTTTTTTTGGGGTTTTTTGGGGAAAATTTTTAAAAAAAAAAAGGGGGGTTTTTGGGTTTTAAAAAAAAAAATTTTTAAAAAAATTTTTTTTTTAAAAAAAAAAAGGGTTAAAAAAAAATTTTAAAAAGGTTTTAAAAAAAAATTTAAAAAACCCCCCAAAATTTAACCCAAAAAAAAAATTTTAAAATTAAAAAAATTTTTTTAATTTTTTTTAAAAACCCCCCCCCCCAAAAAAACCCAGCAAAAATTTTTTTAAAAATTTTTTTAAAATTTTTTTTTTAAAAAAAAAAAAAAAAAAAAAAATTTTTTTTCCCCCCCAAAAAAAAATTTGGGAAAACCCCTTTTTTAACCCCAAAAAAACCCAAAAACCCTTTTGGGAAACCCCTTTTTTTAAAAAACCCCTTTTTTAAAAAAAAAATTTTTGGGGGGGGGGGGAAAAAACCCCGGTTAAAATTTTTCTTTTTTAAAAATTTAAATTTTTTTAAAAAAACCCCAAAAAATTTTTTTTTTTTTAAAAAAATTAAAAAATTTTTTTATAATTTATGATTTAAAAAACTTTTTTAAAAAAAAAATTTTTTTTAAAAAATAAAAAAAATTTAAATTTTCTTTTAAAAAGGGAAAAATTTTTTTTAAAAAAGGAAAAAATTTTTTTTTTTTCCCCCCCTTTTTTTTTTAAAAATTTTTAAAAAAATTTAAATTTAAAAATTTTAAAATTTTTTTAAAAAAAATTTTTTTAAAATTAAAAAAAATTTTTGGGGGGGAAAAAAAAATTTAAAAATTTTTTTTTAAAATTTTTGGAAAACCGGGGGGAAAAAAATTTTTTAAAAAAAAAATTTTAAAAAATTTTAAAATTTTTTTTTTTAAAAAAATTTTTTTAATTTTTTTTAAAATTTTTTTTTTTTTTTTTTTTTTTAAAAATTTTTTCCCCCCCAACCCCTTAAAAATTTTTTTTAAATTTTTAAAATTTTTTAAAAAAAAATTTTTTAAACCCAAAAACCCCTTTTTTTAAAAAATTTCCTTCCCAAAAAATTTTTAAAATTTTAAAATTTAAAAGGGGTTTTTTTTTAAAAAATTTTTTTTTTTTAAAAAAAAAAAAAAAATTTTTTTTAAAAAACCCCTTTTTTAAAAAAAAACCCCAAAAAAAAAAAAAATTTTTTTAAAAAAAAACCCCCCCAAAAAAAAAAAAAACCCCCCCAAATTGGGTTTTTTAAAAAATTTGAAAAAGGGGTTTTTTAAAAAAATTTTTTTTTTTTTTTTGGGGGGGTTTGGGGGAAATTTTGGCTGGGTTTTTTTTGGGTTGGGGGGGTTTTTTTGGGTTTCTTTTTTTTTGGTTGCTTGTTTCAAAATTTGGGGGCCCCCCCCCCCTTTTTTCCCCCCTTTTGGGTTTTTTTTGGGGTTTTTTTTTCCCCCCCCCCCCCTTTTTTGGGGGGGGGGTTGGGGGGGGCCCCCCGGGGGTTTTTTCCCCAAAACCCCCCGGCCCCCCGGGGGTTTTTTTTTTGGGGGGGGGGGGGCCCCCCCCCCCCCGGTTTTTTGGGGGGCCCCCCCCTTTCAGCCCCCTTTTTTGGGTTTTTGAAAAAAATTTGGGAAATTTTAAAACCTTTTTCCGGGGTTTTTTTTTTAACCCCGGGGGCACCCCAAAAACCGGGGGGGGGGGGGGGGGGGCGGAGGGGGGGGTTTCCCCAAAAATTTTTTAAAAATTTTTTTGGGGGGGTTTTTTGGGCCTTTTTTTGGGGGCCCCTCCCCGGGGCCCAAAGGGGGGAAAATTTTTAAAAAAAGGGTTTTTTTTGGGGGGGGTTTGGGGGGGGTTTTTTTTGGGGGCGGGGGGGGGGGGCCCCCCCCTTTTTTGGGTTGGGCCCCCCCCGGCCCCCCCCCTTTTCCCCCCCCCCTTTTTGGAGGGGGGGGCCCCTTTTTTCCCTTTTTTGGGGGGGCCCGGGTTGGGGGGAAGGACCAAACCCTTTTTTTTGGCCCCCGGGGGGGGGGGGCCCCCTTTTTTTTCCCTTTAGGCTAGGCGTACAATATTCTTCTTTTCCCCAGTCTCATGACCGAGAACTCTATCGAGGGTTTTTGCCCACGGGGGGAAAAAAGGGGGGGGGGTTTTTTTAAAAATTTTTTTGGGGTTTTTTTGGGGGGGGGGGGGGGGCCCCCCTTTTTTTTGGGGTTTTTTAAACCCGGTTTTGGGTTTAGGGCCTTTGGGGAACCCCGCCAGGGTTTTTTTTGGGGGGGGGGAAATTTTTCCCCGGGGGGCCCCCCCCCTTTTTTTTCCCGGGAAACCCCGGGGCCTTTTTTGGGGTTTTTGGGGGTTTTTTAAATTTTTTTCCCCAAAAGGGGGGCCCCCCCAAAAAAGGGGGGGGCCAAAAAATTTTTAAAATTTTTTCCCCTTTTTTTCCCCCCTTTTTTTACCCCAGTTTTTTTTTTTAAAAAAATTTTGGGGGGGGTGTTTTTTTAAAAAAATTAAGGAAAAACCCCCTTTTTTTTTGGGGTTTTTTGGGTTTTAACCCCCAAAAAACCCCCCCGGTTTTAAAAAACCCCTTTTTTTAAATTTTAAACCGGGGCCCCGGGGGGGTTTTTGGGGGGCCCGGGGGTTTTGGGGGGGCCTTTTTTGGGGGGGATTTCCCCCCCGGGGGTTTTTTGGGGAAACCGGGAAAAGAGGGGGGGGGGGCCCCCCCCCCCCCCGGGGGGGGGTTTTTTTTCCCCCCCGGGGGGGGGGAATTTAAATTTTTTTTTCCTTTCCCCAAAAAGGGCCCCCAACCCCCTTTTTTGGGGGGTCTTTTGGGGGGCTTTTTAAAAACCCCCCGGTTTCCCCCCCGGGGGGGGGGTTTTTTTTCCGGGGGGGGCCCCCCCCCAAAAATTTTCCCCCGGGGGGGGGGGGGGGCCCCCCCTTTTTTATAAATTCCCCCCCCAAAGGGGGGGGGGGTTCTTCCCCCCCGGGGGGGGGAAAATTTTTTATTTTCCCCGGGGGGTTTTTTTTCCCCCGGGGGGGTTTTTTTAAAAAAGGGTCCCCCCCCCTTGGGGGGGTTTTTAAAAAAAGGGCCCCCGGGGTTTCCTTTTTTTGTGCCCCCCGTTCCCCAAAAAAATTTTTAAAAAACCCCCCCTTAAAACCCCTTTTTAAAAACCCTTTTTAAAAAAAAAACCCGCCCAAAAAAACCCCCCCCCCCGGGGCCCCGGGGGTTTTTCCCGGGGGTTTTCCCCGGGGGGGGGGTTTTTTTAAAACCCCCCCCCTTTGGGGGGTTTGGGAAAAAAACAAAAATTTTTTTTCCCCTTTTTGGAAAATTTTTTTCCCTTTTTGGGGGGGGGGGGGGGGTTTTTTTTGGGGGGGCCCAAAAAACCCCCGGGGGCCCCCAAAATTTTTTTTTTAAAATTTTTTTTTGGGGGGGGGGGGGGTTTTTGGTAAAGGGGGGGGCCCCAACCCTTAAAAATTTTAAACAATTTTTTGGGGGGGGGGGGCCCCCCCCCGGGGGGGAAACCCCCGGGGGGAAAAAAAGGGGTTGGGGGAAAAAAAAGGGCCCCCCGGGGGGCCCCGGGGGGGGGGGAAAAAAAAAAAAGGGGGTTTGGGGGCCCCGGGCCAAAACCCCCCCCGGGGGGGGTGGAAAAAGGGGGGGGGGGGCCCCTTTCCCCGGGGGGGGGGGAAAAAAAGGGGGGGAAAAAAAAAAAGGGGGGGGGGCCCGGGGGGGGGGAGGGGGAAA
>NW_023658439.1:2500-5000 GCF_015228065.2 Penaeus monodon | reverse complement strand
AGGGGGAATGGTACCAGACTGCCAAATGGCAGTCAGGACTGTATGCAGGCCCAAGCCATAGGTTCAATCCCAGCCTTAGCAGTTCAGCAGGGATATCAATATGCCTGCAGCTTTCCCACTCTTCAGGCTTGGAAATCGCCAGCCTAACCTCTGTTAGGGTAGGAGGTTCCTCGCTGAGGGTGGGTCCGGCACAGGCACTGAGACATCGCTTGCATCCAAGCTAACTGTTGGAGGAGTTGTACCACCTGGTACAACTGTTCAAAATACTCAGCCCAACGTTCACGAACCCCAACATGATCTGAGATGATCCGTCCATCCGCTGATCGGACTGCAGTCATCTGTGAGGAGGGCTTAGGGTTCAGTTTTCTCAGGGCTTGGTAGGCAGGCAAAGGGTTCATTTACCAAGAAATGGCCTTCGACTCCTCAGCAAGATTCCTGATGAACTGTTCCTTGTCCCTTCTCAGCAGTGTCCGAGCCCTACGCACCATGGAACGACGCAAGACTTGATTCCCATTCAGCCGAGCCTTGCGACACGCTTCAGTGGCCTCTAATGTCTCCAGGGAGATGGTATTCTGCCTTGTCCTTGGGCGTACGCCAATGGACTCCTGAGCTGCTTCGAGTGTTACGCGCTTGAAGGACTCCCACAGAGCAACTGGGTCCGTCAGGTTGTTGGTTTCTGTGAGTCGGTCAGAGACTGCCGTGGCGAACCCACAGGCACACTCCTCCTCCCTTAGTCTGTCCAAGTGAAACACCTTAGGGTGGCCACTGGAGGGATGGGGAGTTTTGAAGTGGACCCGCAGGGTAGCCACAAGCAGCCTATGGTCGGTGCCACAGAACTCAGCACTCCGGTAAACCCTGCAGTTCTGGAGGATCAATGCGAATGTCTCGCCGGGGGCAATCGTCTGCCACAGATGCGAGTTTGGCGTAGAACGCCTCTTTCACATCGGTTTTATGTACATCGGTAGGAGCGTATACAGCAATAAGAGACAAGAAGCCAAAAGCATGCTTCAGTCTCAATGCCATGATACGCTCATCAACCGGTGTCACCTCGACTACCGCAGGCTGAAGTCGACTGGAGATGGCTATGGCTACACCCGGAGGGGTGACCATCGCTGCGGCCCGACCGTAGTAGGTGTAACCACCCACACTGATCGTTTCCACTACCAGGTCTTCTCACCTCTGAGAGGGCAGCCACCTCAACTCCCAGTCGCTTCAATTCCCGCGATAGCAGAGGTAACCGCTCATCCTGCCGCAAGGACCGGATGTTCCAAGCGCCTACCCGGAAAGCACGCCTGAGGTTAAGCCTCGGGTGGTCACTCCGGGTGCACGCCACCTCTGCCGCCCCCGCCAACACAGCCCCAAATAAAGGGGGTCGGCAGGCTGTGGGACCGCCTATCCACCTGTGGGGTTTCCGAGGGCTTTCCCCCACAAGCTTCATGGTGGGTTGGCGCCTGCCGGGGCGCAGGCGGGACGAGTAACTCTCGTTCCAATCCTGCACCCCGACATTTGCCCTCCCAGCAGGACCCACAGCCCGCCTTACTTGCTGGGTGGGAGGGACAACACCCCTCCCCCCAGAATTTCCATTTACGTGAGACGTTGCCAGAGGGAAATTCTGGGGGGAGGAGGACTGGCAAGGCCCACCTCCCCCGAGCCGCCCCATTACCCCAGGGTGGCTAGGGGGCAGGAGTTGGTACGAAGCCAGAGCGTGTCCACACGCCGGTGGGCCATAACTCCGTACCTCTGGGGCCTCCTGCTGCTCCGAGATCCCCCACAGATTTAGCCTGGGACAGCAAGGTACCCAGTTACCCATGGGTGGCCACGAGGAGGCACTGCAGAAGTCTTAATGATGGAGAGGCTGTGACCTGGCAGGGGAGACTTATGCAGAAGCTGCTCCCTTTTTCGCACTGGGCTAGCCAGGGGGGGAAGCTGCAAGCGAGAAGGCATGCAAGCACTTAACACTATCTAGGCTACCACACCATCGCTTCACATCACCATGCACGTGAAGCACCCACCATATATGTATGCAATACTTATATATATATAATATATAAAATATTATATATATATATATATATATATATAGATATATATATATTTATATATTTCTGTGGGTGAGCAATACGTATATATATGGTGTATACACACACACACACACACACACACACACACACACACACGCACACACACACACACCACACAACACACACACACACACATATATATATATATAATATATATATATTATATATATAATATAATATAATATATATGGCGTTACCACTGGGTGTCCAAGCCAAGCTCTAGTCAGTACCGGGTAAATAGAGATTGTGACTTGATAAAAAAAACACCGGCAAAAGGCAATGGCAAAACCAAACGCTCTAAATTGCTAAGAAAAATTCATGGAACCATGATCGTCAAGGCCGCGGTGACCGAATGGTTAGAGCGTCGGACTCAAGACTGTCACGACGGCAATCTGAATTCGAGGGTTCGAGTCACCGAC
>NW_023658438.1:0-20000 GCF_015228065.2 Penaeus monodon | reverse complement strand
TAAAGTTTTTGGCAATTTTCTTGTGACCACACCAATGTATGTGGGTGGCATGTACATTGTGATGATTATTATATTTACTCCGTTTGTATCTACCTCAATTACCTTTAGTTCTACTTTGGGATCTTGCTGAATCTCTTATCTTCTTTATAATAATTATTTTCCTTGTTAATTTTGGTACCCCTCTTCCACTTCCATTTGCCCTATCTTTTCTCCAAATATTGTTGTCTCTGAGTCCTGATGTTACATTGTCTATAGAGGGATCCACTTTGGATTCGGCGATGCATATTACATATGGTTTATTACTTTCATAATTGTATCTAGTTCTAGTAACTTCGAGCATAAACCATTTATATTTTTATGAAGTATTTCTACATATTTCGGTAATCCTTTTGGCTGCTAGGCTGATGATTGTCTGTCTCCATGTAGTGGTTTGTGCGCAGCTGCTCTGCCACTCACCCTTGCTACAGGAGCTGACGAATATTCCTATGTCGCAAATTATAGGGCATGAATATGGGCATGAGTGGAAAGCCAGGCAAAATTAACCTCCAAGTTGTGCAGGAGTAAAGAGAGACCAGGATCCGTGTTCGACTGCTTTATTGTCTGCTATACGGTGCACAGAATCACGGCCGAGTTCAATATAATCCAAACAGGGTTCACAACACAGTAAACACATAAAAAGCACCAAAATTATAAAATACAATAATCTCCCTAGCCACTCCACCTTTACGACCGCTTATCACGCACCGTTCTTTTCTGAGAATACGACCTTATTTTTACTGTTTAAAAATGGAAGAGGGGGGAAAAAAAAAAAACGAACAAAGGACTGAAGAAGAAAAAACTTTTTAATTTGGAGGATAGAGGCCCCCAAAGCAAGTTTTTACTTTTGGGGCCCAAAAAATATGGTGTGTGTGACTTTTTCTCAGATACAAAAACGGTCGTGAAAGGTGGGGAGGGGGGCTGAGGGGTTTAAATTGTTTTTTTAAAATTTTTGGGGGTTTTTTTTATGTGTTTACTGTGTTTTTGAACCCTTTTTTGGGGATTATTTTAAACCCTCGGCCGTGTTTCTTTGCACCGATAGCAACAATAAAGCAGTCAAACACGGACCCGGGGCTCTCTTTACTCCTGCAAAACCCTTGGGGGTTTTAAATTTTTTTGCCTGGTTTTCCCCACTAAATCCCCCAATTTTCCAGCCCTAAAATTTGCGACATGGGAAATTTTGTAAGCTCCTGTAGCAAGGGTGAGGGGGCAGAGCAGCGGCGCACAAACCACACTGGGCCAGACAATTATCAGCCTAGAGAAAAAAGGTTTACCGAAAATATGTAGAAATACTTCATAAAAATTTTAAATTTTTTTTAATGCTCGAAGTTACTAGAACTAGTTTACAATTATGAAAGTAAAAAACCCCATATGAAATTTATGCATCGCCGAACCCAAAAGGGGACCCCCTATAGAAAATGTAACATCGGACTCAGAGAAAACAATTTTTTGGAAAAAAAGTTGGGGAAAATGGAAGGGAAGAGGGGTCCCAAAATTTAACAGGAAAAAAATTTATTTAAAAGAAAATAAGAGATTCACCAAGATCCAAAGTAAATAAGGAATTGAGGTAGATAAAAAACGGAGTAAATATAATAAAAATTCAAATTTTTGGTTCTAACAGGGGCCCACCCACTACATTGGTTTTTTTCCCACAAAAAAATTGCCAAAAACTTTAATTTAAGAAATGTTAAAGGGGCCTGGAAAGAGTGCTAAAATTTTTGGACGCTAATCCCATAAGAAACTCTCGTAAAAGCGGATTTAATAGAAAAAATTTGAAGGGAAAAATTTTGTTCGCAGAGCTCACCAGACTCGGGAAGGGTAAAATTACTATGATCAAAAATTAATTTGTCTCTTCCAGAATGAAACGATCTTAAAAGGTAATAGGGCTAGATAGACCGTCTATGTTTGGACCTAATATTTACAAAATAAAAAAAAACATTAAGGATATGGGAGAAATGTTTCTCCTGTAAAAAAAAGGATCTTGTAGAAATTAATTTTAAAATCGTCTGTTTACGGGAAAAAAATCATTTTTAAGTAAGGAAAAAAAAAGGAAAAGTACCATTACAAAAGAAAATAATTATAAAACCCTTTTTAAAAGTTTTAATCTGATGGCATAAACGGGGAAAACCCCCCCTGAACAAAGGAAACCCTTTGATAGAAAATTTTTCTAAATTTTCCCGAAGTCTTTTAAAAAAAGAGAAATTTTGGGAAAGGGAAATGAGTATCCAAAAAACCATGGGGAAAGGCTAAATTAGAATTTTAAATAATAAAAAATTAAAAAAACCACCCAAAGCTCTTTTTTAAACACAAAAATAGAATACTAAAGGGGTAAAGTTTAGTTTTCATCGAAGACAATAAAAATAGTTTATCAAAAAAAGAAAAATGTGTGAAACCCTTGATGAAAAATTTTCAGCCGGGGTTTTTTGTTCATGATCCTTTACTTTTAAATGGCAAGTAATTTTTTAAAAAGAAAAATCAAATTTCCCCGAAAATATCACATTTTTTATTTGGGAAAGAAGGGAAATAAAAAAAACCATTGAAAGGGTTAAAAAAGCCCAAAGCAATGGGACCAATGAGATTTTAAGGGAATGTGCCAATTAATTTGAAACCTCCTTTTTTTTTAAATACCCAAAAATTCAGTGAGAAAAGGGAAAAACCTCCCAAAAAGTTTGAAAACTTGCCAAGTTACCCCTTTTATAAAAGAACGGGGGAAAAACAAAACCCTCAAAATTTAAAGGGCCCTTTTTTTCTTTAAAACTTTTAAAAGTATGCAAGCTTTTGGGAAAGAATTTTTGGGAAAAAAAAAAGTGGGGGGAAGCCCTTTGGGAAAAAACGGATATTTTATAAAATAAAAAATTTTTGGTTTTGGGGAAAGGGAAAGGCATGCGAAGAAAGGGTTCCTTTATGCTTCTTGATAGTTTCTGAAATAAAAAAAAAAGGGGCGGCGGGGTGCTTTGTGTATACTTGGGATTTAAAAGGAAATTTGATAAAATGTCTCAAAAAAGATTCTTAGGGAAATTTTAAAAATTTCAATCCACCTAGGTGAAATAAAAGGGAAAACTCCTGGAGTATCTGTAATTAGAGGGAACACTACGTGGGCGACGAGTAACTAGTGGGAAACTTCGAGGACGGTCTTTGGCCCCGGGGGGATTTGTTCACTTTTTTTAAATAAAACCCCAATTACTTCCTGAATATATTGCAGATGACGCGAAATTGAAAAAAAAAAGATAAAAACCCAAATCTCCATCCCCGTCCCCTCCACGGATCTCTCTTTCCAGTCCCTTTCCAAAAGGAAACATCGAAAATTCCCTTCATTTGGGGGTTGTCCATAAAAAATGGACCCCAAATTTTAAATGCCATTTAGTCGATTTAGAAAGAGAGGGGCTTCTTTGTATGTGGAAAAATTCATGGAAAGAAGGGTCATTACGGGCCCCCATAAGCCCTACTCTTGATTTTGGTCAGTGGTAGGAGTCCACTTTTAAAAAAAGGGATATGGGATAAACTAAAAAGGGAGTTCAAAGAGCAGCTACAAGATGGACATCTACTCTAAGAGATAGAGCTACTTTTTTTCTAATTCACTGTTCATGTTCGTAATATATTGTTTGGTTTTTTTAAGATGCTAGAGGGTGAAGAATACACCAATCAAAACAAAAATAGGTTCTTTGGAGATCGGGTTTTAAACAAAAATAAAAGGGGGGTTCTTCTGGTCCTCTGCCCCCCCGTCAGGTTCGTATAGAGAATCTCACTTTTTTTACATAGGTGGAAACTACCAAACAAAATTAAAAAAATAAAATAATCTTCTGTATTTCTTTTGTCGTGACAACACAAAAAACCAGCATAGGGAAAATAATTATATAAATTTTTACAGTATACGTCGTGATACTTGGGATCAAAACCCGTAAATTTGAGAGCATCACATATGGCACTCACCCTCAAATTTATTATCACAACTCCCACTAAATTTGGGAGAAAGAAAAAAAAAGGGGAAAATGATAATTTAAAGCTAAATATATTTCCCTTTTCCCAAATTTGCCCCCCCAAAGACTTTATATTTTGAAAAAAAAAAAGGACCCAGAGGGAACAGCAAAAAGTTTAAAATAAAAAAAGGCGGGGGAAAATGGCAAAAAGCCCAAATTTTCCCAAAAAGAATTATTGAAACATGGAACAATCTCCCAAATAAAAATTGTGTTTGCCAGAAAAGTTTCCCCAAATTAAAAAGTTATAGATAAATTAAATATAGCAAGGGACCACTGCTATCCAACTAGGTAAGAACACACACACCCCACACCACACAAACACAAACACACACCCACACACACAAACACAAAACACAAAACACACACACACACACGCCAAACCCCCACACCCCACCCACACCCCACACACACGCACACACACACCCCCCACACACTCACACAAAACACCTATATCCCCACATAAACACACAACACACACACACACCCCAACAAAAACAAAACCCACACACAAACACACCCCACACACAACCACAAAACCCCACCACACACACACACACACAATATATACACACACCCCACAAAACATACACAACACACACACACACACACACACACACCCCATTATATAAAATTATTATATTTTTATATTTATATATATATTTTATATATATATATATATATATTATCCCCCTGTAAAAAAAAGAAAAATATGCGTAGTACTTAAAGGGACACAAATATGTCCCACATAGGTTTTACATAAAGCATAAAAGGAATCAGTGTATAAAATTTCAACACACATTAGCACTTCTGATATTCAAGCCCATGCTCACGAGAGTATACCCTGGGTAATGAGTCGGCCCCCGGGGCAAAAAAGTCCCCAAAAGGACAGGGCCCAAAAATGTGGGGGGGCTTTTTTCAGTAGTATCCCTCCCCCCCCCCTACCCAAATTTCATCAAGCCAGTAGGTTGGGGGGGAACCGTCTGTCCCACTTCAACCAAAAAAACCCGAGCAACGGCCCCCCTTCTTTCCGGGGGCGAAGGAGCCCCCGGTTATGGGGGCATCAGGGTCGCTCCCGAAAACAGAGGGGGCTTTAAAAATCTCCCGAAAAACAGGCCTTTGGGTCATATAATATAAGGACAAAGAGAACCCGAAAACCGACCCTTTCTAGCATTGTTTGGGGGGAATCCATTTCATTAATGGGGTCTGTGGATTCTGTGAAGTTAAAAAATGGGGAAAGAACGGAAATAGTAAAAGATGGACAGTGCTCCGTTGGAGAGGTAAAACCCCAGGGTACAAAACAGGGATTTAGGGGTAGGGACTTTGGGTTTACAAAAGTTTTTGAAAAGAATATTTTTGGAATTCTTAGTATAAACAAAAGACTAAATTCAGTAACAATAAAACTAAACAATAAGTAATCTTTTTTCCCCAAATCTATGCTCCAACCTGCGCCACATTTATGAAGAATAGAGTGTTCTATGAAAATGTTCATTTACCAACGAGGGAAAAACCCATTTCACAAAATTATGGGGGATTTTTTTGCCCAAAAAAGGTAAAAAGGGCAGGGGGGAATCATAGTGGGGGAACATGGGAAAAAGGCATCAAAGGAAACGTTTTGCATATCCGCTGTATTTTCTGTTAAAAACCTAGAACCCCTGTCATTCCCCCCCAAGGACTGGATACAGTTTTCGAGGGTAAAGGCACTAGTGTTCATGAGATTTTGTCCTTCCATGATCGTCTAATGCAACTAAGAACAGGTCTATAACCATGCCGGCCTTGTGGGAGTAAATCTTCCTGCCATTGAATCTCCCATGCGTAGATTGCTTCCAGCTTTGAATTCATGGATCCGGTGCTACGTGCCAACATCCTCAGCTGGTACACACCGAAAGGTACAGGATCGGGCATATCCTTTGATTTTAAGATGGTTCCCTAAGCTATCATCAATGTAGAATTCCGGAGTGATTGGCCAGTACAGATCCACTAGATACCGATGCCTCTAGCAGGATACTTCTGGGTGACTAGGCTTGCTTTGATTTGCTTGCTTGCTTGAGATTTGCGAATTCGGTTCGCCGGCCTTTCACTATGGCCCGGCCTGTGTCAGCTTTTTTAATGACTGTCGTCATTTGTTGGTCTGGACCTCGGTTACTTACCGTGGCGGGTGGATTTGCTAGCAAGCGCTCCTGTAGCCGTGGTGTAAGCATCTCGCAATATCTCTTACCAGCACGACGCTGTTTTCTGTGGGTTTGTCTAGGAATTGGTGTGCACGCAATTCTCCAAGTAGTGTATCGTGTGGCGATCGCTCGCCGCAATCATGCAACACTCTCTTCACGTTCTAGGGTTTGTATGATCTGCCATGCAACAGTGGTAAACTAGGCGCATTCTGTGCAGAATGACTTCGGTACCTCTGTTGTTTATTTCCAAGAGTGCCTGGTTCATAAGCTGTGCATCTGAGTACCAGCTGGCCGAGGGGAATGCTCGTTTCCTCTCTGTGAAGCTGCAGGAGGAAGGCAGTTGGGGCCTCCCGTACACTTCCTCCTAAGTAATTTCGGCTCTGATGTATTTCATTGATTTTGGGGGCATACCCGGCCGATTTCGGCTATCTGTCAGCAAGCTCATTGCCTCTGTCCCTATATGGCTGGGAAAAACCTAGTTTGATGATAATTCTTCTACCTGATCAAGCATCCTTTGTGTTATTTGTGCCGATGTTTCCGGAGGTAGATGTTGTCAGTGGTTGAGCGCTGCTGAGAACGTCCTCGGCTCCTTTGGAGTCTGTGTTTATGACAGTGTCCTTTTCTCCTGGACGCCGTGTCCTCAGTGCTCCCATGATAGCAACTACCTCTGCTGTAGCTAGAGGCGTTGTCTTTACCCTCATTGATATTGTGCATCCCTTGCTGCAAAGCCGGCGCCTGACTGTGGTCACGGGATCGACCGATCCGTTTGTGTAAATATGTTTTAGGCTCCCCGGGGGGTGGTGGTGCAATGACCCTCGGGTTGCTGCTTCAGGCTAGGCGTACAATGATTCATTCTTTTTGCTTGCGTCCTCATAACCGAGAACTCTAATCGAGGTTTTGCCACGGCGAGCTTCGACAAAGTCAGGGTGTGGGGATTCCATGCCCTTGGCCAATAGTGGTTCTTTGACTGATAGCGTAGTAGCAACCCTGGTGTGTGAGACAGCCAGGAGGTTTGTTTGCAAACTAGCTCGTTTATCTTGTTCTAGTCGTCTGACTATTTTGTTCTTAAGGCTTGTGTTCCTGGGATCCTGATGACTTTGATAAGAATTGTGCTGCGTTGATCATTCGTGAGGCCAAGGGGAGAGTTGTCTCCACTATAGTTTGAGGACCTTCGCCCGCCTTGGGGCACCCAGAATGACCCTGGCGGCTTCGTGTTTGGACTGTCCTCCAATCGTCTTTATAGTTTCTTCTTGATGCATCATAGCGGGGGATGCATAGTAGTCACAATGGGCCTGACATCATGTACGTAGAATGTCTTGAGTACTCTGTGTCTGGCCCCTATGCGTTCTTCCACTCATTACTCCTCATGACAGACGTCTTGCCTTTGTTCGGTCAAGCAGGTACTGGACCTCCCTGGCGAAGGAGAGGGGTCCGTCTATCCTTACCCCAGGTACAGGTCTTCCTGAACCCACTCCAAGTCCTTCCCTGGATTTTCAGCCTTGTGACTTGAACTCTCTGTCTCAAAGCCTGGGCCTTGGCTTTGGCTGCAGAGATCTTTGTCCTGTCCGCAACATTCCTCGATACCAGTCCCAGACAACGCTGGCTTTGTTTTAGGCAATGTGCTCCAGTGAGATGATGAAGAAATATCGTCCTGGCATAGAGCTGATCTTGCACCCCACTGAAGGTTTATGTTTGAGGATACGGACATTAGTGTGTTAAAAGGTCTGGACTGAGAACCCCACCCTGTGGCGTTCCATTTTCTAGTGGCATGTGCTTTGATAGGTGCCTTGGAATTTTGACTCTGGCTGTTCTATTCGTAAATTAGGTCACCTATCCAAGCCGAAAAGAGCTTGCCTCTGATTCCTTTTTGGATCCAAGGCCTGTCCTCTGAATGTGCAAGAGGACTTGCCAATTCGAAAGCCTTCCTCCCTGTCATGATACTGTCCATACAGATGGCACCCCTGTTTATTGTGCTCAGAGCGTGCTTATGCTGTGCGCTGTCTCATGCCCCTGGTGAACCCGTGGAGGTGTTCGTGTGGGGCTCCGTCCGCATTTCCATTGGAGCCGGTTCAGTACCATCCTCTCGGCTTTCTTGGCCAGACAGCTGAGGAAGAGATGGGGCGGTAATTCCGCTCCTTTGTTTAGGGATGGGAACTATGTAGCCCTCTTCATCTTTGGGGTAGAGAAGTTTCCCAGACCTGTTGATGAGTTTCAGAATCAGCTCACCTACCATTCCCAGGCGGAGAATGATGGGTACAAGATCCCGTCATCGCCGGGGCTGAGTTGCCAACTAGTTTTTGTGTTCATCTCTTAGTTCCCTCAGAGAAAAGATACGTCTGATTATTCGGGGTTCGGCTGCCCTTTCTCTATGTTGCGCAAGTCTGTCTGGTTGAAGGCGTTCTTGTCTTTTTGCGCCTAAGTTCGGCTGTCAGACTGTCCGCTACTCGTTCTCGCAGAGACTCTTGCGCCATCTGTTGGCCTCTGCCTGGGGGTTCGTGGTGCATGCATCTCGGGCTGAGCGGCTTGTGGCTTCGCTTGACCCGTTGCCATAGCTCTGAGAGGGTGGGTACGTGATCGAAAGACTCACACCATTCACCACTTTTGTCCTGCCTCACATCGCTGGCAGTTTCCTTGGCATCCTCACCGTCCTCCCTTAAGGGCTAGGTTTCCGAGTTCTTTGCTTCGGACAATGGTTTCGCACATTTTTAACCCTGTGGTTACCTCCTAATCTCGTCATTGAAGTAACGATGCGTCCTTGTGACTCCTGGACCCAGGCCGAGTTTTGGTATGGTCCGTGAGGCTGCCTCATCAATGTCATTTACAAGTCTGCTTGTAGCACTTCCACATTGTCGCTCTGTGTGGGTTCATTGCTTTCTCAGACGGCGGGCACGCGCTCTGGAACGCTGCCAGTTGGCCTTGTCCTGTTTTTCCCATCTTGATTCGTCGTGGTATGTCGGCTGCCACTATCCATGAGGGTTGTTTATGTGCCAGAATCGGTCACAGTGCGGTCCTCAGCGGACACGCCAGCCAATCCTCTCACCAGAGTCGCAGTGGCAGGGTGAGGTCTAGACCCCCTCCTCTTCATATGCGTTGGCTCCTGGCTGTTGAGGGGCGTTCTCGGGGAATGTCTCGGCACGTTGGCTATGTGTCGGCCAGCGCATCCGTGCCCTGCAGGGACGCCAAGATGGGGTGGTGTGGCCTTGACGTCTCCCCCTGTGATCACTCGTCGCGTGCTGCGAAGCACATCCTGCTGATGTCTACAGCGAATACAGTGTGGCCTGACTTACACGTGTACAATTTCAGGGCCCCGCGTTGAATCTCGAACGGCAAAAGGATTCAACATCTCTCCACAGTGCGGTGCATCGACTTTGCGGAGCGGGGAATTGTTGCCTTCACCAGGGTCATCAGGCCTCTTTTGCCCATCGAACGTGGCAAGCGCGTAGACGTGATACCCTGAGAAGCAACAGCTTCCCTGATAATGTCTCCTGGAGCATGACGTGTCAATGCTCCTTTATCGCACATTGCGTTGAGGATGGACTCCTTGAGGAGAATCCACAATTTCCACTTCAGATACTTAGATTGCGGTCCATGATTTACTAATTGATAGTTACATCAGAGACATCGTCACATTCGGGTTGACGGTCGGAGTCTGACAACTCCATTGTGAGTCCTCACTGCTTTAGGACTCTCTTTCGGCTGTCAGCTATCCCTGGATCCACTTGGGGGTGGAGAGCCTTTGTAGCTCTGCTTTTCGTCTTTGGCTTTTTTTCCTCCGGGCCAGGCTGTTTCTGTGGCCTTGGCTGGCCTTGCTGGGCAGCTCAGCTTCTTCTGAATTCGGCTGTGGCACACAGAGACCTGGTTATGATCTGCTGTGAGGGCATAGCCGGCTAGGCTCTTCTGCCCTGTGAGGGCATAGCCCCCTGGCTTTGAGAGGGGAGGGAGTCTCGACTAGGCTGAGGGAGAGGTTGAGCTGTTTGGCTTCCTCATCTCCTTCCCTTTTATGCTTTTCACGGTCTGTTTCAGTGTCGTCATGGCACCATTGACTGCCTTATCCGCTCTTTCCTCGTTCCTGGCAAGGATACTGCCACTGCTGTGACCACAGCAGTGATCAGATCGACGTGTTCCCGCCTCGTCGAGAACATGTCTCCTGGGTCCCTGGGGGTACCGTGGTTGTGCTTTTGAAACCTTTCTTCCTGTGGTTCCTCTTGTCACTTGCTTTTCTTGGTGGACTCCTGATTGTCGTAAGATTCTCCGGTTTTTTCGGCTGGGGGGCAGCTTCTTCCTCTTAGGAGGTCGGGAAGCCTTTTCGCTTTTGGTTCCCCCCAACGTGGTGCCTGTGGGGGGTCAGGAACAAAGTCTGGTCGCTCTTAGCAACCTCTTGCCCGTTTTGAGGTCCGCCTCTTTCCTGCAGCAACCAGTCTCCAGGCATGAATGTCCTCTTGGCACAGTTAGAGACTTTTTGGCTGTTGTGTCCTTCTTTTCTTCTTTATTGCCTTTGATGACACCTCAGTATTGTGTGCCCTTGCTACAGACACCACATTTTGGCTTGCTGTCCAGTTAGCCTGGTGGTGTCCGTACTTCTGGCACTTGAAACCACGAAGTGGTCAGGCCATAAAGTGGCTGTAGTTTGTCGGTACCCCAGTGTACCACAATCACGGGTGAGCTTGGGTACCCTTTCATGGTCACCAGGCACTTGCCTGGTTGAGTCTTCCCCTTCGACAATCGGGAAAGCTCCACGACGCTGTGGGTGTGATGTTATCACCGTCCACATCGTCAAGACTGAGAACCAGGTAGCACCATCTTGACTCTCTTCTCCCTCGGGGTTCGTGGCAAGAGGCTCACTTTCCTCCTCCCATCTTTTACTTCCTTTGTCCTCCTGCAGAAACAAGGGTGGCTTTGATCTTTGGGCACGATGAGCATGCCCTGATCTCGCGCAAGCCCGGATCGACAGCCGGATTTTGCGAGAGCTCTTCCAATGCCTTACCTTTTGGTAGGCCTTGGTCGAAGGCCTTCGGGTTTAACGTGGACCTTGAATGCCCGGTAAACGCCTTGGGGGTCCGACTCGCCATCAGAGTCAGACTCCGGCCTCGGCCGTTTCGGTCGCCCTGTCGGCTTTGGGGCTTGCTTGAGGAGGCACCAGCTGTTTCGGCTGGTTTAGCGGGTGGCTCCTGATTCATTCAGTGGTGTCGTCTGAGTGGGGCCTCAGAGACCTTCCTTGTCTGGGTGCTGGCCTGGAGGGGCCCACGGCAGAGTCCACTGTTGGAACATCTGGTTGGACAAGACATGTTTGTACATGATTTATTTGTCTTGTCCGCCATCTTGCAGCCGGCATGACAGTGTCATCCTGTGCTTCGGGGTTTTCTTTTGGCCACCCGAGGTCACGTAAGGCTTCAGGTGCTGCCGTGGTCTGGGCCTTGCACGGGGTCCTCAACAGTAAGGTCTGTCTGTGGGGATTTTTGTTTAGATTTTCCATGTACTTGGCAGTGCTTCATCCACTCACGCCCCCGACCCACCACGGATTCCACAAGGGAAGTTTAGTGCTAGAAACCAATGTCTAACATCAACATGGTGATGAGTGAATATACGCCGCCATTAGCCCTATTGCCTGGTACACAACGGACGGTGTGGGATACCAACGGCAGCATGACTGCTGACCCTAGCCTCCCGGGGGACCAGCCGATTGACCTGACCGGGCCTGGATCAGGCCGCCTGTCTGTGCCAGAATAGAGGACCGAGAGCTTGTTGCTAGCCGCAGGCGTACTCGTGCATCGTCCTCGCTCACCTCCAGGACTTCCCGTCTCCCAGCTCACATTGTTGCCACGCACGGCAACACCTGGGTAGTGTCCCAACTTCTGGAGTATCCCAGAGGGGATGCCTTCCAACCTACAGGACATCATTGATGGAACACTTCTGCTCCTCCTCAGTGAGGAGGGAGCTCTTTCCTTTTTTCTCTGCGGTTCCTCTCCGCTCCTTCGGAGGGACCTGTACCCTTTTTTCAAAGTGATCCCTCTTTTCTCTGAAACGCCCAAAGGTTGTTTCACCTGCCCTGTCCTGTCAGTTCCCTTCATCCCTCTGGAAACAGCCCCCAGTCGTTTCACACAGTGAGGAGCGAAATTACATTTTTTTCCAGGAGTTCCGATGGCAGGACGGTTTGAGGTGATCCCTCTTCCTCTCTGAACATCCAAAGATGTTCACCTCAGTGAGAGAAGGTGGGGTTCTGTACCTGTTCCAGTAGGCTCTTCGCCCTCTGGAACAGCCACACAGACTGTTGCCATCACAGTGAAGGAGAGGAGCCTGACTTTTGTCCAGGCGTTCTTTTGCATGGGTGAGTTTAAAGGGAATCCCTCTTCTCTCTGAACACCCAAGTTTTCACCTCGTTAGAGTAGAGTGGACCTGTATCTGTTCCAGTAATCCTTCATCCCTCTAAAGAGTCAACCACAGACTGTTTCATCACAGTGAGGGAGAAAGACGAACTTTTATCCAGGTACTTCCTATCACGTGAACTGATGTTCTGTCCTAGCAGCTGCTATTAGACAGAACTGGCTGAAGGCCTGACAAGGGGGCTCATACCTGCCTATCGCCCTATTCGAAAAAAGAGTGGCAGTCATCAGATGGTTCCAGACCAATCCCTAACAAAGAAATGCAACTCAATGCACACCGTAAGCAGGCCTTCTAAGCCCCCCAACCACCCGCCCCTCGGAGGTAAGGTCCTGCCCACGTCCGAGTCATCTCGCCGAAGATGGGGTCCATTTCACCAGAAGGTGTGCACAGAGTCATCCTAAATGCCGAAATTCTCGATAGGCAAATAGTAGGCTAGTAGGGCAACAGAACCGACAGCAAGCACGTAGCGACCGTGGCAATCAACTGGGGGGGCACGTCACCGTCCCGTCAACGCGGAAGAGCCGAGCCTGAGATTGCATGGGACCGGCGCGGTGCATCTCTTTAATATGGCCCTGCAAAGAAGCCACACGATCGAGGATCATGGCCTCATGTAATTTTCTTGGCGTTGCTCGGCTCCCCCGCTGCGCCCCGTCCGCCAGCCCTTGCGGAACCGATCATCACTCTCTCTGTGGAATCGTCCCAATTAAGGACCCGATTCACCGCAATAGAGTGGATGAGCCTGGCCACCGAGTTACCACTTTAATTGTCTTCCAGTGAGTAAATATTTTTCAATTTTGGGCTTCCCCGGGGCCCTTTTTCATTAGGCCCCGGCTTTTGTCCTTTTTAGGGCTGTCTATTTGTTGGTCTGAACTGGGTGCTTACCGGGGCGGTGGGATTGCAGCGGGCCTCCTGTAGCGTGTGTAAGAAATCTGCATAATTCTTTACAGCACGAGGGCGTGTTCTGTGGGGTTTTCTTAGGAATTGGTGTGCACGCTTTTCCCCCCAATAGTGTATCTGGGCTTTCGCCGCGCATGCAGCAACACCTCTCTTCACGTTCTATGGTTTGTATGATCTGCCTGCACAGGGGAAACCTAGGCGCATTCTGTGCAAAATGACTTCGGTCCCTCGTTTTTTTATTTCAGAAGTCCCAGTGGTTCATAGCCTGTGGATTGAGTCCCACTGGCCGGGGGGGGGAAGTTCTTTTCCTCTGTAAACTGCAGGAGGAAGGATTTGGCCCCGCCACCGTACATTTCCCCCTAAGTAAATTTGGGTCTGAGTATTATCGGGGTTTTGGGGGATCCCCCGGCCCGACTTCGTAATCTGTCGCAAGCTCATGCCTCTGACCCCTTTTGGGCGGGGAACCCAGTTTATGAAATTTCCCCCTGAGCGACCCTTTTGTGTTTATGCCGGGGTTGAGGAGGTAGATGTTGTCAGTGGGTGGCGCTGCTGAAGACAGTCGCGGCTCCTTTGGAGTCGTGTGTAGCCACGTGTCTTTTCCCTGGCGTGTTCAGTGCCCCATGATGCAACTCCCTTGCCTGTACGAGGGGGCTTGTCTTTACCTCATGGATTTGGGGATCCCTTGCTGCAAAGCCGGCGCCTGCAGTGTGGGTCAAGGGATCGACGTCGTCTGTGTAATAGTTCGGCTCCCCGGAGGGTGAGGGGCAAAAACCCTGGGGGTTTCGCTTAGGCTGGGTAAAATTTCATTTTTTCTTGCCCTTCATGACCCGAGAACTCTATCGAGGTTTGTGCCCATGGGGAGCTTCGCAAAGTGGGGGTGTGGGGATCCATCCCCGGGCCCAGTAGTGGTTCTTTGAGCGATGGCGTTTTAGCACCCGGGGTGTGAACAGCCAGGGTTTTTTCCCAAACAGCTCGTTATTTTGTTTTGGGCGTCGAATTTTGGTTTTAGGCTTGTTTTCCGGGGACCCTGGATGATTTTTGATAAGAATTGTGTGCGTTGTAATTCGTGGGGCCCAAAGGGGGAGAAGGTTTGTCTCCACTAAAAATTGAGGACCTTCGCCCCCCTTGGGGCCCCAGAATGACCTGGCGGCTTCGTTTGGACTGTCTCCAACGGTCTTTATATTTTCTCTTGATCCCAAATCAGACGAGGGAGGAAGCTACAGGGGCCTGCAGCATGTACTAGAATGATCTAGTACCTGGTCGGGGCCCCCTATGGTTTCCCACTCATTACTTCATGACACAGTCTTCCCTTTTTGTCGGTCAAGCAGGACGGCCCCCGGGGGAAGGAGAGGGCCCGGTCTACCCTTTCCCCAAAAGGTACAGGTTTTGAACCCCTCCAAGCCATTCCCGGGATTTTCAGACTTGTGCCTTAATCTCTGTCTCAAAGCCAGGGCCTTGGTTTTGGCTGCAAGATCTTTAGCCCCTGCCCCCAACACTCCCCGGATCCCAAAATCCAGAAAACGTGGGTTTTGTTTGGCAGTGTGTCCAGGGAGATGATACAAGATCGCGCATAGGAGATGATTTGCACCCCACGGGAGGTTATGTTGAGGATACGGGACATTAGGTGTTAAAAAGGGCTGGACGAAACCCCACTTTGGGTTCCTTTTTCTAGGGGCATGTGCTGGATAGGTGATTGGAATTTTGACTCGGGCTTTTTCATTCGAAAAGTAGTCACTATCCAACCCCAAGAGCTTACCTCTGTTTCCCTTTTTTTGGATCAGCTCTCCTAAAATGGAAAGAGGACTTCCATTAAAAAGCCTTCCCCGGTAAAGGGAATACTGCCCAGTGCCCCGTGTTTTTTTGTGCTCAAGAGCGTGGCATGCTGTGCGCGTGTACCCCCCTGGTAAACCCCGTGGGGTGTCGTTGGGGCCCCCTTTTTCCACTGGGGGGCCGGTTCAGTACCATCCTCTCGGCAGTCTTGGCCAGACAGTGGGAAAAGAGATGGGGCGGTATTTCCCCCGGCCCCTTTGGTTTAGGGAGGGGAAACAGGTTAGCCCTTTTCCCAGCTCTGGGGTAGAGTGGAAGTTTCCCGGGCCCTTTTGATGAGTTGGGAGGAATGAAAGCTCCCCTCCCAGTCCCAGGGGGAGATGATGGGGTACAAACCCCGTCCCCCCCCGGGGCTGAGTTGAAAATTTTTTTGTGTGAATCTCTTAGTTCCCTCAGGAAAAGAAAAACGTCTGAGTTATGGGGTTGGGCCCCCCCTTTCTCTGATGTGAGCAAGTCTGTTGGTTGTGGCTTTCTGTTTTGCCCTCAGTTGGGGCGGGAAACGTCGCTGCTCGTTCCGCAGGAACTTTTGCGCCATTGTTGGCCCTCTGCCTGGGGGTATGGTGCGTGATCTCGGGGCGAGCGGCGGGTGGCTCGCTTGACCCGTTGCCATAGCTTGAGAGGGGGGGTACGGTGATCGAAAACTACACCTTCACCAAATTTTCCTCCTCACTCTGTGGCTTTTTCCCTTTGGGCATCCCTCACAGCCCCTTAGGGGGGCATTTGGGGGGTTCTTTGCCTTCGGAAATTTTCCCGGAAAAAAGTTTCCCCTGGGGTTTGCCCTCCCTAATCTCGTCATTGAAGTACCAGGGCCCCTTGTGACTCCGGGACCAGGCCGAGTTTTGGGTAGGTCAGTGAGGCTGCCTATAAATGGATTTACATTTGGGCTTGTAGCATTTCCACATTTTCGTCTGTGTGGTTCATTGCTAAACCCGGGGCCAAGGCGCTCTGGAACGCCTCCATTTGGGCCCTTGTCTTTTTTCCATCTTGATTCGGTCGTGGTATTTGGTGGGCCCTATCCTGAGGTTGTTATAGGCCATAAGGTCACTATGAGGTCTCATCACACGCCACCACCTCTCCACCAGAGTCCGGGGGCCAGGGTGAGGTCTAGGACCCCTCCTTCCATGCGTTGGCCCGGGGTGTTGGGGAGGCGGATCTGGGGAAGTCTCGAGACTTTGGGCTATGTGACGGCCAGCCCCATGGGTGCCCTGCAGGGAGCCAGGATGGGGGGGGGTTGCATTGAAGTCTCCCCCTATGTCACTGGTCGTGTGCTGGGAAGCACTACCGGGATTCTAAGCTACACGTGGGGCCCTCTGTACACATTGTACTTTTTCCCAGGGGCCCCCCGGGCCCTTTTAATTCGACGGCAAGAGATTCAACTCTTCTCCACAGTGCGGTGCATCGGCTATTGCGGAGAGGAATTGTTGCCTTCACCGGGCTCAGGCCCTTTTGCCATCGGAACGGGCCGGCCCTAGACTTACCGAGAAACGAAAAGCTTCCCTGATAATGTCTCCTGGAGCAGACGATGTCAATGCTCCTTGACGCACTATTTCGTGGAGGTGGCATCCTTAGGAGAAACCACGATGTTCCCTGCAGAATAAATTGCTGTCATGATTTACAATTGTTGTTACATTTAGAGAATCGTCACTTTGGGTTGCGTCGGGGTCTGACCACCCATTGTGAGATCCTCACTGCTTGGGACTTCCCTTCGGCTGCGGTATCCCTGGGGTCCACTGGGGGGGGGAAGCCTTTTGGGGCTCTGACTTTCGTCTTTGGCTTTTTCGGGCCAGGGTGTTTTTGCATTGGTGGCCCTTTCCTGGGGGGGGCTCAGTTCTTTTGATTCGGCTTGTGGACTGAATCGCCTGGTTGGCTCTGCCTGGAGGGATGGCCCGGCTAGGCTCTGCCTGTGAGGGGATAGCCCGAATTGGAGGGGGGAGGGGAGTCTCGACCTGGGTGAGGGGGGGATTTGGGGTGATTTGGCTTCTCCATCTTTCCCTTCCCTTATTCTTTTCACGGTCTGTTGAGGGTCGTCATGGCACATTTATCCCCCATCCCCCTCTTCCTCGGTCCTGGACAAGGATACTGCCACTGTGTGACCACGCATGACAGGCGAATGTCCCCCCCCGTCGAAGAAAGTCTTTGGGCTGGGGAGGACCCCTTGGTGCTGTTTGGAACCTTTTCCTTTGGTTCCTCTGCACCTTCTTTTCTGGGGGAACTCCTGATTGCGGAGATCTCCGGTTTTTGGCTGGGGGGGAGCTTCCTTCCTTTAGGGGGTCGGGAAACCTTTTTTCGCTTTTTTTCTCCCCCAGAGTAGGTGCCTGGGGGGGGGGAAAAAAAGTTGGGCGCTTCTTTTGAACCTCTTGCCGTTTGAGGGCGCTCTTTCCCGACAGAGAAGCAGGCCCAGGGGTGATGGCCCCTTGGCACAGGGGAGGACATTGGCGTTTGTCCCTTTTTTTCTTCTTTTTGTGCCTTGATCAAACTCAGATTGTGTGCCTTTCTAAGACACCCCATTTTGGCTTGGCTTACAGTTTGCCTGGTGGTGTCCGTACTTTTGGCACTTGAAAACCGAAGTGGTTCAGGCACATAAGTCGTAGGTTGTAGGTACCCCCCGTTTCCCAGATCAAGGGTGGGGGCTTGGGGGACCTTTTATGGTCACCGGGCTTGCCTGGTTGGGGTCTTCCCCTTGACAATCGGGAAGCTCCAAGCCCGTGGGTGTGATGTTACACCTCCACATCGTATGGGTGGGGAACCCCGTGCACCATCTTGACTCTCTTCTCCTCGGAGTTAGTGGCGGAGGCTCACTTTCCCCCCCATCCCTTTTAAAATCCTTTGTCCCCGCAGGAAAAAAAAAGGGTGGCTTGATCTTTGGGCACGTGATCGCCTGGGTCTCGCCACCCGGATCGCACCGGATTTTGGCTGGCTCCAATGCCCTTCCCCTTTGGTAGGCATGTCGAAACCTTGGGTTTAACAGGGACCTGAATTGCGGGGAACGCCCGGGGGGCCCCGATCGCCCAGATTGGATCCGGCCCCGGCCGTTTCGGCCGCCCTTCGGGTTTGGGGTTGTGTAGGCACCAGCGTTTTCGGTGGTTCAGTGGGGGCTCCCGATTCAGTCAGTGGGGGCGTCTGAGGGGGGGCTCAGAGACCCTTCCCGGGTTTGGGGGCTGGCCTGGAGGGGCCAGCACGAGATCCATCTTTGGACAATCGGGGGACAACATGTTTTACTGTTTTTTTTTCTTGTCCGCCATCTTGGCAGCACATCAGTGTCATCCTGTGCTCGGGGTTTTCTTTTGCCACCAGGGACGTAAGGTTCAGGGGGCTGCCGTGGGCTGGGCCCTTGCAGGGGCGTAAAAAAATAAGTCTGTTTGGGGGATTTTTGTTTGAATTTTCCATGCTACTTTGGGAGGCTTCATCCCTCACGCCCCCCCCCCACCACGGAGTCAAAAAGGGGGGCTGAGTGCTAGAAACCAATATCTAAAAGAACAGGGGTGTGATGGATATACCAGAATTAGCCGATTCATGGTCACCGGACGGTGGGGTACCAACGGCAGCTGACTGCTTTACCCCAGCTCCCGAGGAGACCAGCCGATTGACCACCGGGGCCCGGATCAGGGCCGCCTGTTTTGCCAAAGAGGACCAAAGGGGTTTGCTAGCCCCAGGGCTACCGTGCAGGCATCGTCAAACCCCCAGGGGGCTCCCGCTCCCAGCTCACAAGGGGGCCACGACGGGGAAAAACGTGGGGAGGGGTCAAACCCCTTGGGAGATCCCGAGGGGGGCCCTTCCACCCACAGGGCTCATTGCTGGGGAAACTTCTGCTCCTCCCTCAGGGAAGGGGGGGTCTTTCACTTTTTCCAGGCATTCCCTCCGCTTCGGAGGGGACCTGTACCCTTTTTCAAAGTGAATCCCTTTTTCTTTTGAAAAAAAACCCAAAGGTTGTTTTACCATTAGAAAAAAAGGGGGGGGCCTGCACCTGTTCCTGTCAGTTCCCTTTATCCTCGAAAAAAAAGCCGGCCCCAGACGTTTCACCCCGTGAGGGAGAGAAATTAAACTTTTTCCAGGGGTTCCTATGGCAGGACGGTTTTTTAGGGGGGAACCCCCTTTCTTGAAACATCCAAAAGGTGTTTCCCCAGTGGGGAAGGGTGGGTTCGTACCCGTTCCAGTAAACCCTTTGTCCCCTGGAAAAGCCAAACCCCAAAACTGTTCCCCTCACAGTGGGGAGGGAGTGACTTTTTTCCCGGAGTTCTTTTGGGAGGGGGAGTTAAAGTGAATCCCCTTTTCCGAAAAACCCCCAAATTTCACCCTCCCGTGAAGTAGAGGGGGCCTGACCTTTCCATAAATTCCTTCATCCCCCTGAAATAGTCACCACAGACTATTTCATCACAGTGAGGGAGAAAAGAAACTTTATCCAGGGGCTTTCCCATCACGGGAACTTGATGTTCTGTCTAAGCTCTATTAGACGAACCTGGCTAAAAGGGTGACAAGGGGCTTACCTGCCTACGCCCTATTCGAAAGAAAAAAAGTGGGGTCATCAGATGGTCTTTTCCGACCAATCCCAAAAAAAAGATGGCAACTCTATGACACCCTAAAGGGGCCCCCCGGCCTCCCCCCCAAGGCCCCCCCCAGGGGCACAAACCTCCCCTTGCAAAAAAAAGGAGGGAAAGGGTCTGGCCAACACGGGTTTCCCCAGCCCCACGCGGGGGGGGGCCCGGGGGGAAGGGGG
>NW_023658437.1:0-24055 GCF_015228065.2 Penaeus monodon | reverse complement strand
TAGTGGGATGGGGCCTTGGGCCATAAAGGTTGGGGCGGGGGGCCCTTGTTGGACCAGGGAGGGGTTAGTTACAGTTTTGGTAGCTAGTTCTCCGATAAGGGCCCAGAATGTGCCAGCTGGTGCAAAGTTGGGCACTTGGAGGAAGTGGAGCGTCCAGTAGAGTCGTCGGGGAGCGGGGGGGATTTGGTTGGTGTGGGGCCGTTACGACCGTCTGTTGTCCACGTGAACCGGCTGTGGCGTTTACCATGGGCCAGGAAGCTACTCCGGGGTCCATGGTGAAAAAGAAGATGACGTTAGCCCAATAGCAGCGATGAGACGTGGCAGACGTTTGACCGAGAGAGGACGAGCATTTGGACGGTGAGGGCGATGCAACAGAAGTCAGTGGTGACCATGAGCCAGGTCTTGGGGCAGGATATGCCCCTCTGGGTGCCACTGCCAATCTACCCCCACCCCACCTCCTCCAGAGCGACCCAGCGAGAGCGAAGAAAGCCGCGCTGGATGAAAGATTTTTGTGTTTCTGAAAAACTGATTTACAATTACGGTTATTTTTGTTTGAAAGAATTTTTGTTTGTTGAGGACTAATTTTATTTAAATTTTCTGTAGTTTGTTTCATGTCTAGGTATGTCAGAGCAGACGGGTCGTTCTGCTTGATAGGGGGATAGTGCTACGCCAGTGGGTCTTTGTCTCTTGCGAAACATGTGTTAACAGGAAAAGGATGACCTGGGCAAACATGACGAAAACTGGCTGTGAGCGGAGGAGCGGGGGAACAAGCCAGGAGAGACGCATTTGGGTGCTGCTCCTGTGAAGACTCGTGTTTGCCTTTGTGCCCTGATATACTTTGTGTTGCCCTATTATAAGCTGTATCGTGCAGTGTGAAATGCTGTTTCCCGCCTGTATTGTCCTATAGAAAAGTTCACTGGTAAATAAATTGTGTTTATTTCGTGCCCTGCTCACCACGGGGCATTTCCCCTCGTGTGTTCTTGGACGCTGTGGTGCTCGGTGCCTTTTGGAGTTGTTCAGTGTTCACGGACCCTGTGGATAGCACGCCGTCTGCCTACCCGGGCTTTGTGTTGGGGGAGAGAGACGAGGCGGCCGGCGTAACAATATTATATTGGGGTGTGTGTGTTTGTGTGGGTGTGTGTCTGTATGTGTGTGTATGATATTGCATATATTATGTATATGTATATATACAAAAAAATAAATAAATGAATAAGTACATGTATGTACATACCAAAAAAATAAATAGATATTGATACACACACACAAAAATCTCTACATATGTATAGGGTCGACAGCTAGGAGGGCCAAAAACTAATTTTGAGATAAATCTACCATTGGACTGGAATTTTTTGCAATTCATCTAAAAAGGAAGAAACAGTACAACTCTGAATTATGTTCAAATGCGGTTACCTTTGCATATGTCCTACCCGTCAGGCTCTTGTCCATGGGTTCATCCTCACGATGGCTGCAATACCGCTTTCTCTAAAAAAGGGAGATCTATCAGGACTGGCCTACCGGAGTAAACCAAACTTCAGCAAAACAGAGGCATCTCACCTTCACAGCCCCCCGTTTAACTGATTTCAAATCTTGACTTCCCATTCTAACAGATTTGACTTCATCAAAAGGGCTAATCTCTCTATATCATTAACATGAAACCAGAGCTCTGTGGTACAGCCACTCCAACCATCCTATTTACCACGTAAAGAAACCCTCCAATGTTAAACGGTTAGTTACCTCAAAGTAGTTTTTTTTTTTTTTTTTTTTTAAGATATAAGCTTTTATTGTTTTTTGCACTAAATAACTTGGTGTGTGTGTGCGAGCGCATTTATATATATATATATATATAATGAATATATATATAATATAATATATTAATATATATATATATATATATATATATATATATTATATATGTATATATGTATGTTTGTTGTTATAATATATATTCAAACATCCTTCTCTATGTATGTCTGTATATTTGTATATATATAACTAACATAGAAGAGAATGTTTAAATACAGATACTATGTATATGTGGTATATGTAAAGTGTAGTATATGTTACATATAATGTATTTAGGTATGTATGTATGGGTAATATATATGTGTGTGTATATAATTTTATGTATATATACATATATACACACCACACACACTTTTATATATCAGACAAATTTGGACGGGGTTTCGAACGTTTTTTTTTCCGATTAGGTTGCTCGTTCGCCGAGTTGACTAGCAGTTCAAAGCACCATTAGTGACCTTTTAGTGAATATCTCAGATTCATGAAAAAAATGAGGTGGCTTGGTTTTGGTTGTCAATGGGGAGATTAAAGATTAAAGTTCCTCTGTCACCCAAAAAAGCTCGTGCTCTTTCCTTTCTGGAAATGATATTTCCAAAGGGAAAAAGGCACTCAGGTGTATCTTCTGTATTCATCTTTTTCAAAAAGTAATATGTAATCTTCCAGCTTAAACCCCACTCCTTTTAAACCACTTAGGAGATAAACCCCATGTGAGGGTAATATTTCAAAACTTTTTCAAATGCAAAGTGCCAGGTTATGCAATGTGTGTTTCATTATTGCCATCTCCGTTGAGGTTTATAATCGCACCCCAAATGATCTATAGTTGAGCCCGGGCAATGGCCACTGGCAGAAACCCCAAAAACTTTTATCCTTACTGTGACTAAGCTTAATGGTTAAAACAAATAAATGTGCTAAATACAAAAGGATATATAGCACTATGGTCAAGTATTGTGGGGGGAAAGTGAAAAAATGAATTAACGATTGGGAAATAAGTGGAAAGAAGAAGGGGATGAAGAAGAGAAGGAAAAGGAAAGGGGGGAAGAAAAGACCAAGCAAAATTAGTTGAAGCGAGGGCTCACGTCCAAATCAGGGTGATCTCCTACACTGCGCCTCAGTCTCCGACTCCTAAGCCCTTCTCCTCTTTCGTAACAGTTATTGCCCTGTTACTGCTGTCTCCCTAAAAAAAAATAATGGTATTAGAAGTAGCGGTCACATGTGGCAATGAGTCACGCGTTCAGATATATGATTTTCAGTGAACTGGATTTCAAAGTAATGCTCGTGTGGCGCCACGAATGCACTGATAACTTCAGTCCATATAACACTTAAAGAAACAAAAAAATGGTAGATTTATCTCAAAATTACAGTTTTCGCCCTCATAGCTCCCGTCTCTATAATATTACATTTTTGTATGAGTGATTTCATATATATGTGTATACATATATGTATATATGTGTATATGTATAATATTTATACACATTTGAATATAGGCACACACACATATGTGTGTGTGTGTATACACACACATATGAGTGGTGTGTGTGTGCGTTTTGGGGTATATATATATATTTTTTTTTTTTTTTTTTTTTTTTTTTTGTATGTACATACATATATTTATTCACTCATTTATATTTGTGATATAACATATACAAAACAACAATATACATATACACACAAAATAATACATATTATATAATATAAATATATATATAAAAATATATATATATATATATATATGTTTATGTATGTACACACACACACACACACACACAACACACACACACACACACACATATATATATATATATATTATATATATATATATATATATATATATATATTTTAAAATATATATATATATGTATATGTATTGATGTATATATAATATAAACCACAACCTATCATACATTATAATATACTTATATAAAAATTTATATATATATATATATATATATAATAATATGTGTGGGGTGTGTGTGTGTGTGTGTGTGTGTATGTGCGTGTTTCGTGTGCGTGTGTGTGCGTGCATGTGCAAGTGCGTTGTGTGTGTGTGTGTGTGGTGTGTGTGTGTGTGTGTATAAAAATTATACACAACTGTATATGAAAGTAGGTAAGATATATATATATATAGATATATATATATAATATAAAATATATTATATATATGTCTATAAATATATATATATTTTATATATATATATATATATATTAAATATAATAATGAATGATTTGTGTGTAATTTAAAACACACACCACACACACACACACACACACACACACACCACAACACAACACACACACACACAACACACACACACACACATATATATATATAATATATATAATATATATATATATAATATAGATATATACTCTCATTATTGTTGTGTATATGACATATACATAAACATAACAATATACATATCCACACATATATATATATATCTTATATATAATATATAAATATATATCTCTATATATTATTATAGCTATATATATTAAACTATATATATATAATAGTAATCTAATATATATATAACTGTTTATTGTATGTCCACACACACACACACAACACATCACACACACACACACACACACACACACACACACACACACACACACACACACACACATATATATAATATAATACCACACACTATGCATACATTATATATATATATATATAATATATATATATATATATATGTAAAATAATATACATATATATATATATTATATGTGTGTGGTGTGGGTGTGTGTGGAGGTGCGTGTGCGTGTGCGTGTGTGTGGTGCATGCTGCCAAGTGCGTGTGTTTGTGTGTGGGTGTGTGTGTGTGTGTGTTGTGTGTTGTGTGTGTTGTGTGTGTGTGTGTGTGTGTGGTGTGTGTGTGTGTGTGTGTGTGTTGGGTGTGCATGTATTGTATTAAACTATATACACAAACTGTATATGAAAGTAGGTAAGTATATATATATATATATATAATATATATTATATAATATATATATATATAAGATATATTTATATATGTCTATAAATATATATAAAGATATATATATATATATATACTTAATATATATATCTACTATATATATATATTGAATGTATTTGGGTAAATTTACACCACACACACACACTACACACACACACACACACACACACACAAATATATATATATATATATATATCAATATCTATATATATATATATCATATATATCGAATATGTATATATATACTTTATTTTTTTATTTTTTTATATATGCATGGATAATAATTACATTATATATATATACACTATTACATATTGACATATATAGTATGGAATGTATACATATATACATAATATGCATAATGTAGGTATATAACATATATGAAATGTATATCTATTAATATAAATATATATAATATATATACATCATACACACGAATGTACTAGATGATGTGTTTCACACACACAAACCACAAATTCACACAACACACACATACATATATATGTACACACACATAACACACACACACGCACACAAAACACTGTAACTAGCTTTATATATATGAGTTACTGAAATGTGTATTCACAATGTTATTCTAATTTTATCTGTTGTTTAATCACATGACTTGTATAATCTTATGTATCCTTCACATGCCTATATTATCCACATACACACATACATATATTATGTCCACTGCTTTACCTGTTTATTCGTCTCTCGTTGCCACACTAGACAGTCCAATGTTGTATTGTCTATTCCCTTCACAAGAGGTATGCATTGTTGTAACACTACCTTCATCACAATGATTGTCATAGGTTAAGCAACGTGATCTATGCCCATCTTTAGGCACTGTAGGAGATGAACAGGGCGACTCCTGCGAGGGTAGCCAAGGGCAACACCTCGATTCCTTGGGCGCAGCGTACTCATCATTACATACAAATAAAAAGGTAGTCACTACATCTTGCTCGTCACTTTACACCCTAAGCTCGTCCAACCTAACATACTCTTCTAGGGGCCCAATCATGCCGGCTCTGAAACACACACACGCGCGCGCTATATAACATATATCTATATACATATATATATATTATATAATATATATATAATAGATATAATTATATAATTGCTATATAGATCATATATAATGTATCTATATATATATATTATATATATATATATAGATATATATATATATAGTATATGTGCGCGAGTGTTGTGTGTGTGTGTGTGGCATGTAGAGATATGATTACCTACATATATAGGTGTGAATATAATTATATATTATATAGTATATATATATCTATATATATATATATATATATATATATATACAATATATATATATATATATAATATATATATATATATCGGTGTATGTATGTATGTATAAAACACACACAACACACACACACACACACATCACACATACTATATACTATATATATAATATAATATATATATATAATATATATATATATATATATATGTGGCTGATGTTGTGTGGGTGTGTGTCTGTGTGTGTGTGTGTGTGTGTGTGTGTGTGGTGTGATGTGTGTGTGTGTGTGTGTTGTGTATGTGCTGTGTTGTGTGTGTGTATGTATTATGCGTATGTGTGTGTTGCTGTGTTCGGTTTCTGTGTATGTAAATAAATTAAATAAATAAATAAATGTGTGTATATAGAATTATAAATAATATATATAATATATATATATATATATGTAATGTATTTATCTATGTATATATATGTCTGTATATGTGTATAAGCATATAGATGTATGTGTATATATGTAATATATATGTAAAAATAAACATACTGTTACGCCGGTCGCCTCGTCTCTCTCTGCCACCAACACAAGGCAGGCTAGGCAGACGGCGTGTTATTCACAGGGTCGTGAACACTGAACAGCTCCAAGAGCACGAACACCACAGCGTCCCAGAACACCAGGAGAGGAAACGTCAAGTGCGAGGCAGGGCACGAAGTAAACACACGATGACTGGCTTTCCTTATTTACACAAGTATTACCCGTACACTTTTCTATGCCACAATACAGGGGGGAAACCAGCATGTACACAGCACAATACAGCCTATACAGGGCAACAACCAGTTTATCTCAGGTCACAAGGACACACACGAGGTCTTCACAGGAGAAGCCACCCAACTGCGTCTCTTGCTGTTCCTCCGCTCCTCCGCTCACAGCCAGCGCGTCCATGTTTGCACATTTCCCTCATGTTACACATGTTTGGCACAGAGACAAAGACCCACTGGAGTAGCATCATCCCGCCCCCACAAATCAAGCAGACGACCAAGTCTGCTCTGACATATCTAAACCTGGAAAAAAACTACATAAAAATTTTAAAATAAAGCGTTCTCAGAAACACCAAAATCTTTCATCCAGCGCGCTTTCTTCGCCTCTCGCTGGGTGTATCTCTGGAGGAGGTTGTGGGCGGCGGTAGATTGGCTAGGGCACCAGAGGGCTATCTCCGTCCCAAGACCTGGCTCATGGTCACCATTGACGTATAGCTGCATCGCCCTCACAGTCCAAATGCTCGTCCTCAGATCGGTCAGCGTCTGCCACGTCATCATCGCCACGCTACTGGGGACTAACGTATCTTCTTTTCACCATGGCCCCAGGAGTAGCTTCCTGGCCATGGTAACGCAACAGCCGGTGCGCAAGTCCTCGAGGAAGTCAGGCAACGGCCCCACACCAACCAACTCCTCGCTCCCCGACGACTCTTCTGGATGCTCCACTTCCTCACAAGTGCCCAGCTTTGCACCAGCGGAACCTTCAGGCCTTATTGGAGAAGTTAGATACCAACAATGTAACTAACCCCTCCCCTGGCCCAACAAGGCTCCGCCAAAGACGCTACGCATCGCAAGCTGCAGGTTTGAATGGCATCAATGAGGACCTCTACTTTCACGCATCATTCTTGACAGTCGAACCACCTCCCCCCCCCCCCCAAACCCCGGGATTTTTTCTTAGGAAAACCCTCGTCCTGGGGGCAAGGTGCCAGTCGCTCAGCCGCAATACCTTGCACAGCCAACCTCTGGAAAGCAAGGCCCACATCTTCATGTGCACCGCACAGCTTCCGTCCAAGGTCGACACACGCCGTCTCTGCGCAGGTAGTCAAGGCCCAGAAGCAGGCTCGTCCAGATCGGCCACATTAAACCGGCAGCCACTGCACCGTGCTGCCCACTGCCAATACGAGCCTCCACTGGCCCTTGAGATGAACATGCCCGTGACACCACACAGTCTCTGTGGTGGATCTGGGAAGTCGCATAGTGGCCAACATATCAGGCGCACTAGGGTCTTCTCAGCCCCAGTGTCCACTGTCAGGCGGCAATGGACCTTCACCAATCTATTGAGCCCTCACCTGCATCGTGATGTTCGACGGCAGATTACCCAAGTCGGGGCCGGGACGAGGACGGCTGGGTTTCGGCCCCCTTCTCCAGGCCTGTCCGAGTTTCTCCTGTACCACTTCCTTAGCCTTATGACATGCACTGGATGGTGGACCATACCTGCCACAGTCCTTGCAGTACTGCTGAAAAGGCATTAGAATCCGTTCCGGTTGAGCGGACGGTTGTTCTCCGTCCATCTGACACTGACTAAGTACTGCTGCCCTACTCTCACGCAGCCCCAACACAAGACCTGGAAAGTTCTCAGGCCTCACGTATCAATGACCATTTTTTTCCTCAACTCTTAGCCTTCGCCCGGAAGGTCCGGCGGGGCTGAGCAGCTGGGCCCTAGGCAATCGTTGCCTTCGAAGGCTCGAACCTCAAGGCCCTCGCCCAGCGCCACATGAAGGTAACAGGTATGTGCATGCTTGACGTAGAGTTGCAGCTGCTGGTCTGTAAAGCGTCAACAAAGAAATCACGGGCCAGGAACCACGATCCCTCTTCCGCAGCGCAGGGTACGACCTCCTTACCAGCGCCTACACATCCTGTGCAGCTGGGGAAGTGTCTCGCGCACGCTCACAAGTCCGCTTATGCAAGGGGCAAGAATATACTCGAACCTGGTGGTATGGTGCCCGAAACGGCGTGTTCAAAGCTCATGCATGTGGTGTAAGAGCCTGTTGGGAGCCGGCAGATGCCCCCAACATTCACCGCGGGGCCCCTTAGCGCTGTTACCAGCTTGCAGGGCCTTCTCTTCTGGTCCAGCCCTGGGCAGATCCAGCATTTCAAATGGGCAAACATATGCCTCCCAGGCCACCTTCCCGTCGTTACCAGCTGGATGACGCCTCAACAGGAATGTCTGAGGCCGAGGGGTGCAGTGGAGAACGCGTGCCGTGAACTAACACACACTGTGGGGGGGGGGTGAGGAAGGGGGTGAGGGATGCAACGAGGCGGGTTGACCGGGCCGAGTTTGCCGCCAACTATACCCAAGGGAGCGGCGATGGGTCCCCACCTGCTGCAGCGACCATATGCTTGCGACACGACGCTGCGGAGGCCAGGGGGTTTCCTGCCCAGACGGACCCCAAGGCAGACCCAGGTAAAATCTGACACTCTGGCATCTGTTGCCAGAACCTCGTCTGCCTTGTCTGCTTGCACCGTTACTACCTCGTTGACGCCGCATTTCTCCTTCACTTCCTCCCTCAGGCCATGAAAAACTCGCCCTTCAGAGTCTGCACCTCATCCATCAGTTAACTCTTCCGCTTTGCTGCAGGCCTTGGGGTGTACTGCTGAGTTTCCATCTTCACGATGAAAGATGCTCGGTAGCACCTCAACAAGTCGGCAGACTGTTCCTGCCTTCCTTGCCTGCATCGACGAGATGGTGGCCGCTCGCTTGCCCTCTGCTGCCGCTCTTCTGCCCTTTGTGCCATTTCTCCCTCATACCGGCCAGCATGGCAAGTGATCAGCGTCCATTCTGGCTCGCTTCACCTCAATCGGGCCTGACTCAGTCATAGCCTCCAATCTCATCCATGGCATGCAGCCATTCTTGGGAAAAAAATGATAAATCGGCGCTCTCACTGATCAAACTCACCAAAATCCCACTCCTGACACCAATTGTTACGCCGGTGCTCGTCTCTCTCTGCCACAACAAAGCAGGCTAGGCCGGACGGACGTGTTATCACAGGGCTCAGAACACGAACAGCCTCCACGAGGCACCGAACAACACAGCCTACAAGAACACCAGGAGAGGAAACGGCCAAGTGGCGAGCAGGGCACGAAGGTAAACACAATAATAAGTCTTTCCTGTATTTACACAAGTATTTACCCGTACACTTTCTATAGGCACAATACAGGGGGGAAACCAGCATGTCAGACAGCACAATACCGCTATACAGGGCAACACCAGGTTTATCTAGGATCACAAGGCACACACGAGGTCTTCACAGGAGCAGCACCCAACTGCGTCTATTGGCTTGTTCCTCCGATCCTCCGCTCACAGCCAGCTGCGTCATGTTGCCCAGGTCCCTTCATGTTAACACATGTTTCGCAGAGAGGAAAAGGACCCACTGGCGCGCAAATACATATATCTAATAATAATATATATATATATATCTATCTACTATATATATATATAGATATATGCATGCAAGATATACATAGAAAATATAGTGTATGTGTATATGGATATGTATATTAAAATACACATAGATGCATAATACATCATGCATATGAGTATATGTAAATATAATATATACTTATCTATATACTATATATATGCGTTTGTGTGTGTGTGTGTGTGTGGTGTACCAGGCGGGCTAGGGGTGTGGCCGTGTGTGTGGGTGGTGTGTGTGTGTGTGTGTGTGTGTGTGTGTGTGGTGGTGTGGTGTGTGTATGTACATGCACAAACACACACACACACGAGCGCAGCGCGCGCGATAGAAAAAGATAGATTTGTGTGTGTGTGTTTGTCCATGTATACACATATCTATTGCACAATATACTATATATATATCATATATATATATGATATATAATATTATAAATATATATATATATATATAAATATATATATAAAATTTAAATTTATAAATAATATTACATATAATATAGATATGCATATATGGTAATCTATATATATATATAAATATATATAGATTATATATATATACTTCCTTCTGGACCTCCACCTTCTTCTTATATATTATAGATAATATATTATACTATATATATATATAGTAATATAGATGTAAGCGAAAAGGCCACACTGCCGCCCAGATGTAAGCGACACGTGAGGTGGGAGCACACTTCGCCAAGATGTAGCGAGTGGACACACGTAAGCAACAGAATATGAGTGACACGAGAGATTTAGGAGCACCGCATCACTATATGTGAGCGAGACGAGAGGATGGACTTGTGTGGGTGAGTGAAAGGGGTTAGCGATGGTTTATTCTTGACGACAGATATGAGACCCCCAAAGAGACCCCCGTGTCCCCGTGGAGGACGAGGTGGTGGAAGAGGACACAGTGTGGCTTGGGCTGTCTGCGTGTCTCTCTCTGTGGTGTCTGCTTGCCTTACGGACGTGTCTCTTTATGCGGCGGTCCCTTCGAGGACGGATGTTGTTCTGTGCGCAAAGAGAAAGCCGGGCTGCATCGCGTCCTGCCAAGGAGGAAGGCCTGCGTGCTTGGACGGAGGTGTGAAGTGACATCCGGCCCTTGCTACGTATTGTGACAATGTAATATATATATATATATATAATTATAATATATATATAATATATTATATATATTATATATATATATACTCTGTGTTGTGTGTATGTATGTGTATGCACTATGTATATATATATGCAACATAGCAAGTATATATAGGTATATATATGCACATATAAAGTATAATATGTATATATATGCACATATAAGTTATATATTATATATGTCTAATATCATATGTACGTATACGTCGTGTGTTTTCATACTATCATAATATATATATATAATATATATATATCATATTATATAGCATATATAATATATATATATAGATATAACATACATATACATATATATAATATAATATATATCTTATATATATAGAATATCTTATAATGCCAAAAACTGTAATATATATATGTACATAACCACACACACACACACACACACACACACACATATATATTATATTATATCTATGCTTATATATATATATATATATTATATATATCTTATATATATATATATAATATAATTATATGTGTCGGGTGTCTATGTGTGGTGTGTGTGTGTGTGTTTATGTACATATACTATATAATTTTGGCATATAATAATCCATATATATAATATATTATATCTATATATATGTATAGTATGTATATATTATATATAGAAGATATTATTATAGGCATATATTAATATTTATATAGATATAATAGATATATAGATATGAATATATATGAAAACACAACGCACACGGACTATGTAATAATACAATAGATATATATACTTATAGGTTGCTATAATACCTATATATACTTATATGTGATATATATACATATATATATTATATGTGCATTACTATATATACATATATTTGCATACACACAACATACAACACACAGACTATATATATATATATATATTATATATATATATATATAGATATATGATCTATATATATATATATATATATAACATTGTCAACAATACGTTAGCCAAGGACGGATTGTACACTCACCACTCCGTCCAAGCACGCAGCCCTTCGCCTTGGGCAGGACGCAGAGCATAGATGCAGCCGGCATTTCCTTTGCGCACAGGGAACAAACATCCGTCCTCGAAGGAACCGCCGCATAAAAGGTACACACGTCTAGTAGCAGAGAAACACAGCGAGAGACACAGCAGACAGGCCCAAGCCCACACAGGGTCTGCTCCACACCTCGTCCTTCCACCCGGGGAACGGGGGTCTCTTGGGGGGTCTCATATCTGTCGTTCAAGAATAAACAGCAAGCTAAGCCCTTGCACTCACCACCCAAGTCAATTCTATAGTCTCGCTCACATCTAGTGATGCGGGCTCTATATGATCTTCGTGGCCTCATCTATTCTGTTGGATTACGTGGCCACTCGCTACATCTGTCCACCCCCCCCCCTAGTGGTGCTCCCAACTACGTGTCGCTTACATCTGGCGTCAGTGGTGCCTTTTCGCTCTGTACATAACTATATATACATAGATTTTTAATATATCAATATATAATATATAATATATATAATATATATATATATATACTATATTATATAATATATATATATATTACACATTATATTGATATCTATATTATTTTAAAAAATTGTTTCTTTAAATAACCTATATATATAAATCTTAAATTTATTATATATATGTATATAATCAATATATATATATATATGTATACTATATATATTATCGCATAATATATATAGATTTGTGCAAGATATGTGTATACATGGACACCAACACACACACACAAATTATCTTTCTATCTGCGTGGCGGCGCGCGCGGGGTGTGTGTGTGTGGGCATGTACATACACACACACACACACACACACACAAACACACACAAACACACACACACACACACACACACACACACCACGCAGCACACACACACCACACACACACACACAAACGCATATATATAGTATTATATATAAGTATATCTGTAATGTACCAAATATACGCAATGCATGTTGTATGTATGGCACATATGTGTATTTCATATATATACATATCACTATACAATCATCTATTTTCTATGTATATATATGCATGCCTATATAAATAATATATATATATATATAATATTATATATATATATATAGATTATATATTAATATATGGATTGTACGCCAGTGGGTCTTTGGCTCTGTGCGAAACATGTGTTAGCATCGAAGGGACCGGGCAAACAATGGGGACGCAGATGGATGTGAGCGGAGGAGCGGAGGAACAAGCCAAGAGACGACAGTTGGGTGCTGCTCCGGTGAAGACCTGTGTGTGCCTTGTGCCCGAGATAAACGGTGATGCCCTGTTATAAGCTGATATTGTGCGTCGTGAACATGCTGGTTCGCCCCCCCTCGTATTGTGCCTATAGAAAAAGTTGGTACGGGTAAATAACTTGTGTATAATAAAGGAAAGACTGTCATTTTGTGTTTTACTTCGTGCCACTGCCTCGACACTTGGCGTTTCCTCTCCTGGTGTCTGGGAGGGCTGTGGTGTTCGGCTAGGTGCCTCTTGAGCTGTCGTGTTAAGACCTGGGAATAACCACGCGTTTGCCATAGCCTGGCACTTGTGTTGGGGCAGAGGCGAGAGCGAGGGCCGAACGGCGTAGTAACAATTGTGTCAGGACTGGGATTTGCTGATATTTGATCAGTTCGAGAGCGCCGAATCTTATCATGTTCTCCAAAGATGGCGGCCAGACATGAGGAGAGGCAGGTATGACTGAGGCAGGCACGATGAGGTGAAGCCGAGCCAGATGGACCTGATCACTGCCATGCTGGCCAGGTATGAGGGAGGAAATGGACCAAACGGGCAGAAAGAAGGACACAGAGGGCAGCGAGCAGGGCACCAATCTCGTCGGAGATTGAGGAGGAAGGCACAGAGAAACAGTGCCGACTTGTTGAGGTTGCTACAAGGCAATCTTGCATCTGTGAGATGGAAATCTAGCAGTACACCGACAGGCCTGCAAACAAGCGTGAAGAATGTTGAACTGATGGAGAGTGCAGACTCTGAAGGTCGAGGTTCAGGGTCCAACCTCGAGGGAGGAAGTGAAGGAGAAAAAGGCGGATGTCACGAACTTGATCGGTTAGTAACGTTTCAAGCAGACAAGGCAGCACGAGGGTTTCTGGCAACAGAGGCAAAGAGGTCAAAATTTAATGGGGTCCTCGCTGGGGGTCCGTCGGCAGGAAACCACGGGACCTCGCAGCGTCGTGTCGCAGCAAGTGGGTCTGCTGCAGCAAAGGCTGGGGACCCATCGGCAACCGCTCCCTTGGTATAGGTGGCCGGCAAACTCGGACCCGGTGTCAACCCGCAGCTGTTGCCTACGCACCCACTTCCTCCCCAAAAAGGTGTGTTAGTTCACGGCATACGCTGGTCTCACACTCTGCAGCCCCCATCTGGCTCCAGCATTCTGTGAGGCGTAGCAGTGAGTACGCACGGAAGGTGGGCCTACGGGCAGGCATCCTGTTGCCCAATTTGAAATGTGGCATCTGCCCAGGGCTGAAGCAGCAGAGAAGCCCTGCAGTAGGTAACAGCGCTAAGGGGCCACCGCGGTTGGACAGTGTTGGGACATTGCCGGCATCACAACAGGCCTATACACCAGCATGCAGAGGCTTTGAACCGCCCGCTTTCGGCACCACACCAGGTTTTTTTTGCGGTATATCGGGCCCCTGAAGAAGCGGACTTGTTGAGCGTGGCGAGACATCGTCCCAGCTGGCACAGGATGTGGAGGCGCTGGTAGGAGGTCGTACCCCTGCGGCCTGCGGAGAGAGTCTGATCGTGGGTCTGGCCCGTGATTTCTTTGTTGACGCTTTACAGGACAAGCAGCTGCAAATCACGTCAAGCAGGCACACACTGAGAACCTGCAGGTGGCGCTGGCAGAGGGCTTGGAGTTCGAGGCCTTCCGCATGGCAACGAGTGATGCCTAGGGCCAGATGCTCGCCCCGCCTGTGACCTCCGGGGCGGAAGGCTAAAGTGGAGAAAATAGAATGAAGACGGTGAGCCTGAGAAACTTTCCAAGGCTTTGTTGGGATGCGTAGAGGTAGGCACAGACGTAAGTCAGTGTCAGAGGGAGCGGAGAACACTGTCCTCTCAACCCGGACGGTTCTAATGCCTTGCAGCAGTACTGCAAGGACTGTGGAGGTATGGCACCATCCGAGTGATGTCATAAGGTAGCGAAGTGGTTACAGGAGGAAATCGGACAGGATGGAGAAGGGGGCCGAAAACCAGCCGTCCTCCCCACCGGTTACGGGCCACAGATTGGGGTAAGCGACGTCGAACCAGAAGATTTGCAGAGTGGAGGCTCAATCGATGGGAAGCCATTGACGCCTGACAGTGGACACTGGGGGCTGAGAAGACCTAGTGCGGCCTGATATTTTGGCCCACTATGCGACTTCCGAGATCCACCAACAGAGACTGGGGTTGTCAAGGGCATGTGTGCAGATCAAGGGGCCCAGTGGAGGATCGTATTGCAGTGGGCAGCAACGTGTGCAGTGGCTGCATGGTGTATGTGGCCTATATGGACGAGCAGTCTGCTGGGCCTTGATACCTGACGCAGCGTAAGGCGTGTGTCGACCTGGACGGAAGCTTAGTGAGGGTGACACAGTGATGATGTGCCTTGCTTCCAGAGGTTGCTGGAGCAGAGGTAGTACGGCGACGCGGGACTGCACCTTGACCACCTAGGACAGAGTCTAGAATCCGGTTTCGACTGTCAAGAAGATGCGTGAAGTAGAGGGCCTCATGGAGCCCATTCAAACCTGCAGCTAGGCTGATGGCGTAGCGGTTGGGCGGAGCCTTGTTGGACCAGGGGAGGGGTTAGTTACAGTGTGTAGCCGTACTTCAATAAGGACCGGAAGGTGCCAGCTGGTGCAAAGCTGCGCGGACACTTGGAGGGAGTGGAGAATCCAGAAGAGTTCGTCGGGGAGCGAGGCCGGAGGAGGTTGGTTGGTGTGGGCCGTTGCTGATTCCTCAGAGGAATTGGCGCACGGCTGTGGCACGTTTTACCAGTGACCAGGAAGCTACTCCTGGGCCATGTGTGAAAAAAAGAAGATGACGTTAGCCAGTAGCGGCGTATGAGGAACGTGGCAAGACGCTGACGAAGATTGAGGAAGAGCATTGGGACCGTTGAGGGCGATGCAGCCAGACGTCAATGGTGACATGATAAGGGTCGTGGAAGGAGATAGCCTCGGGTGCCACTGCCAATCTACCGCCGCCCACACCTCCTCCAGAGAGACCCCAGCGAACGAGCGAAGAAAGCACGCGCTGGATGGAAAGATTTTGTGTGTTTCTGAGAACTGATTTATTTAAAGTTTTATGTAGTTTGTCTTCAGGTGTAGATATGTCAGAGCAGACGGGTCGTCTGCTGATTGGGGGGGGGGGGATAGTGATACGCCACGTGGGCTTGTACTCTGGTGCGAAACATGTTAGCTTAAAATGAAGGAAATGGCAAACATGAGCAGTGGCTGTGAGCGGAGGAGCGGCGGAACAAAGCAAAAGAGACTCAGTTGGGTGCTGCTCCTGTGAAAGACCTCCGTGGTGTGCCTTGGACCTGAGATAAACCTGGTGTTGCCGCTGTTATAAGCTGTATTGTGCGTGTTGAACATGATGTGTTTCCACCACGGCTAGTGTGCTAAATAGAAAGTAGTACAGGGTAAGAACTTGTGTAAATAAAGAAAGCAGTCATCGTGTTGTTACTTCACGTGCCAGGCCCTCGCAATGGACGTTTCCTCTCTGGTGTTCTGGGACGCTGTGGGTTCGGTGCCTCTTAGGAGTGTTTCAGTGTTCACGACCCTGTGATAACCAACGCCGTATCTGCCTAGCCTGCCTGTGTTCGGGGGCCCGCGAGAGACGAGGCGACCGCCGTAAACAGTATGTTTATTGATTTACATAATATTACATATATACACATTACAATCTATATGCGTATAAACATGATACAGACATATATATACATAGATAACATACATATACACGATATATATAGTATATATCTATATATATATATATATAGCTATCTATATACCACACATTATTTATTTATTTATTTAGTTACATACACAGACATACACACACACCACACATTACACACTTATTACAGTACACACACACACCCCAAACACATACACCCACACACAAACACACCCACACAACACACACACACCCCACACAACCACACACAGACCACAACACACACACACACACACACATATATAATAATATATATATATATATATATATAATATACGATATATCTATAATAGATATATATGTGTGTGGTTGGGTTGGGTGTGTGTGGGTGTGTGTTTACTATACATACCATACATAACAGATCTATAATCTATGTATATATATATATATTAGATATGTTATATATATATATATAATATACTATATAATTATAATAACTATATATATAATATATAGTATATATAGTCACACCTTAGATGTAGGTATATATATGCACTACAGACACACAACAAACACACACCACGCGCGCACATATATAGTAGTTAGAGATAATGATATATATATATATATATATATAATATATAGATATACATATATATGTATATATATAGAAACATATATCCTAGATAGTATATATATGTATATATGTATAGATATATATAGGTATATATATATATGTATTATATGCGCGCGCGTGTGTGTGTGTAAGAGCCGTGAATGATGGGCCTAGAAGAGTATGGTAGGTGGCGAGTTAGGGTGTAACGAGACGAGCAAGACTGTAGTGACTACCTTTTATTGTTATCGTAATGATGGAGAGGCCTGCGCCAAGGAGCGAGGGTTGCTCATGGTCCTCGCATGGAGTCTGCCTGTCATCTCCTTACAGTGGGCCCTAAAGATGGTAGGCATAGAGCACGTGCTGTAACATATGACAATCATTGGGTGATGAATGGTAGTGTTACAACAAATGCAACCTCTTTGCGAAGGGGGATTAGACAATAACAAATTGGACTGTCTAGTGTGGCAACGAGAGACGGATAAACAGGAAAAGCAGTGGACATAAATTATAGTATGTGTGTATTGTGGAAATATAGGCATGTGACAATTACATAAGATATTTATACAAGCATGTAGAATATAACAACAGATAAATAAGAATATCATGCATACCACATTTAAGTAAACCCCATCATATATATAAAGCTAGGTTACAGTGTTTGTGTGCGTACGCACCCTGTTAGAACCCTATTGTGTGACAGTGTTGTGTGTGTGTAAATATATATGTATGTGTTGTGTGTGTGGAATTTGTGGGTTTGTGTGTGTGAATACAACTCTATATATACATTAGTGTGTATATGTATATATATATATATATTTAATTAAAAGTATACATGTCATATATGTATATATACATCAGTATGTATTTTGAAAGTATACATTCATACTATATTTAAAAATTTTGTATGGTAAATATATATATGTATAAAAAGTACCATGCATTATAAAAAAAATAAAAAAAAAAAGTATTTATACATATAATATAATTAAAAAAAATATATATATATAATAATATATATATTTTTTTATTGGGTGTGGTGTGTGTTGTGTGTGTTGTGTGTGGTGTGTAAATTTTACACACAAAACATTAAAATATATATATATTATAAATATATTAAATATATATATATATATATTATATATATTTATAACATATATAAAAAATATATAATTAATATATATATATAAAATATTTTAAAAATATTATTATATATATATACTTACCTATTTTCATATAAGTTTGTGTATTATGTTTATACATACAGCACACACACACACAACACACCCCACACACACACCACACACACACACACAAAACACACACACACACACACCACACACACACACACCCCAAAAACACCACTTGCACATCCCCGCACACACACGCAACGCACACGCACATACACACACACACACACACCCCAATATTATTATATAATGGTATATATGTAATATTATAATATATATAATATATATAATAAAATATTGTAGCATAGGTGTGTGGTTTATATATAATATATGTGTGTGTGTGTGTGTGTGTGGTGTGTGTGTGTGTGTGTGTGTGTGTGGTGGTGTGTGTGTGTGGTGTGTGTGTTGTTATGTTTTGGTGTGTGTGTGTGTGTACATACATAAACATATAATATATAATATATTATTAAAATATATTATATTTTATTTTATAAAATAATTATATAAATATTATTATAATATAATATATTATATAATTAATATATTGTGTGTATATTATATTTATGTTTATGTATATGTACATATACAAAAAAATAATGAGGTATATATTAATCTATATATTATATATATATTTTATATATATATATATATATTGTGTGTGTGTGTGTGTGTGTGTGTGTGGGTGTGTGGTGTGTGTTGTGTGTGTTGTGTGTGTGTGTGTGTGTGTGTGTAAATTTACACACAAATACATTATTATATATATATATTAATATATATATATAAAATATATATCATATATCTATATATTTTAAGACATATAATATATATTATAATTCATATATATATATATTTTTATATATATATATATATAATACTTACCTACTTTCATATACAGTTGTGTAATATGTTTATACACACACACACACACACACACACACCACACACACACACACACACACACACACACACACAACACACACACACACACACAAACACACCCCGCACTTGCACATGCACGCACACACACGCACACGCACACCCCACATACCACCCCACCAAAACACACACACACACACACACAATATATAAATATATAATATATATATATATATATATATGTATATATGTATATATATATAATGTATGCATAGGTTGTGGTTTATAATATATATACATACATATACATATCCCATATATATATAATATATATAATATATATATATATATATTATATATATATATATTTTATATATATATATATGTGTGTGTGTGTGTGTGTGTGTGTGTGTGTGTGTGTGTGTGTGTACATACATAAACATATATATATATATATATATATATATATATATATATATATATATATATATGTATATGTATATATTGTGTGTATATGTATATTGTATGTTTATGTATATGTATATATACACAAATATAAATGAGTGAATAAATATATGTATGTACATACAAAAAAAAAAAAAAAAAAAAAAAAAAAAATATATATATATATACACACACGCACACACACACACACATGTGTGTGTATACACACACACACATATGTGTGTGTGCCTATATTCAAATGTGTATAAATATTATACATATACACATATATACATATATGTATACACATATATATGAAATCAACTCATACAAAAATGTACATATGTATAGAGACGGGAGCTATGAGGGCGAAAACTGTAATTTTGAGATAAATCTACCATTTTTTTGTTTCTTTAAGTGTTATATGGACTGAAGTTATCAGTGCATTCGTGGCGCCACACGAGCATTACTTTGAAATCCAGTTCACTGAAAATCATATATCTGAACGCGTGACTCATTGCCACATGTGACCGCTACTTCTAATACCATTATTTTTCTTAGGTAGACAGCAGTAACAGGTCAATAACTGTTACGAAAGAGGAGAAGGGCTTAGGAGTCGGAGACTGAGGCGCAGTGTAGGAGATCACCCTGATTTGGACGTGAGCCCTCGCTTCAACTAATTTTGCTTGGTCTTTTCTTCCCCCCTTTCCTTTTCCTTCTCTTCTTCATCCCCTTCTTCTTTCCACTTATCCTAATCGTTAATTCATTTTTACACTTTCCACCACAATACTTGACCATAGTGCTATATATCCTTTGGTATTTAGCACATTTATTTGTTTTAACCATTAAGCATTAGTCACAGTAAGGAATATAGTTTGGTGTTTCTGCCAGTGGCCATTGCCCGGTCTCAACTATAGATCATTTGGGTGCGATTATAAACCTCAACGGAGATGGCAATAATGAAACACACATTGCATAACCTGGCACTTTGCATTTGAAAAAGTTTTGAAATATTACCCTCACATGTGGTTTATCTCCTAAGTGGTTTAAAAGGAGTGCGTTTAAGCTGGAAGATTACATATTACTTTTTGAAACGATGAATACAGAAGATACACCTGAGTGCCTTTTTCCTCTTTGGAAATATCATTTCCAGAAAGGAAAGAGCACGAGCTTTTTTGATGACCTAGAGGAACTTTAATCTTTAATCTCCCATTGACAACCAACACCAAGCCACCTCATTATTTCATGAATCTGAGATATTCACTACAGGTCACTAATGGTGCGTTTGACTGCTAGTCAACTCAGGCGAACGAGCAACTATCGAAAAAAAACGTTCGAAACCCCGTCCAACTTGTCTGATATATACAAGTGTGTGTGTGTGTGTATATATGTATATATACATACATTATATACACACACATATATATATACCCATACATACATACCTAAATACATATATATGTATACATATACATACACATACATATACACACATATACATAGATATCTGTATTTAAACATTCTCTTTCTATGTAGTTATATATATACATATATACAGACATACATAGAGAGAGGATGTTTGAATATATATATACATACATACATACATACATATATACATATATATAATATAATATATATATAATTTTATATATAATATATATATATATAATAGTATATATACAGACAACATAGAGAGAAAAGGATGTTTGAATATATAATATAATATATATAAAATATAAATATATATATGTGTATATATATATATATATATATTTGATTATATATATTTAATATATATACAAAATATATATATTATATATATTATATAATATATATATATATTTTAAAAAATATATATAAATGCGCTCGCACACACACACACAAGTTTATATAGTGCAAAGAACAATAAAAGCTTATATCTTAAAAAAAAAAAAAAAAAAAAAAAACTACTTGAGGGTAACTAACCGTTTAACAGTTGGACGGTTCTTTACGTGGTAAATAGGATGGTTGGAGTGGCTGTACCAGAGCTCTGGTTTCATGTTAATGATATAGAGAGATTAGACTATGATGAAGTCAAATCTGTTAGGATGGGAAGTCAAGATTTTGAAATCAGTTAAACGGGTGGCTGGTGAAGGTGAGATGCTCTCTTTTTTGCTGAAGATGGTTTACTCAGCGGTTGGCCAGTCCTGATACATCTGCTTTTATTTTTAAGAAAGCGGTATTGCACCCCATCGTGAGGATGAACCCATGGACAAGAGCCTGACAGGTAGGACATATGCAAAGGTAATCCGCATTTGAACATAATTCCCGAGTTGTACTGTTTCTTCCGTTTTAGATGAATTGCTAAAAATTCCAGTTTCCCAAAGGTAGATTTATCTCAAAATTAGTTTTTGGCCCCCTAGCTGTCGACCCCATACATATTAGAGATTTTTGTGTGTGTGTATCAATATCTATTATTTATTTTTGGGATGTACATACATGTACTTATTCATTTATTTATTTTTGTGTATATTACATATACATAAATATATGCAATATCATACACACACATACAGACACACACCCACACAAACACACACACACAATTATATATTGTTCGCCGGCCGCCTCGTCTCTCTGCCACCAACACAAAGCAAAGGCTAGGCAGGACGGCGTGCTATCCACAGGGTCTGAACACTGAACAACTCCAAGAGGCACCGAGCACCACACGTCCCCAGAACACCACGAGGGGAAATGCCCCGTGGTGGAGGCAGGGCACGAAATAAACAAAAATTTATTTACCAGTGAACTTTTCTATAAGGGCACAATACAGGCGGGAAATCCAGCATGTCACACTGCACGATACAGCTTATAATAGGGCAACACAAAGTATATCAGGTCACAAAGGCACACACGAGGTCTTCACAGGAGCAGCACCCAACTGCGTCTCTCCTGGCTTGTTCCTCCGCTCCTCCGTCACAGCCAGTTGCGTCATGTTTGCCCAGGTCATCCTTTTCCTGTTAACACATGTTTCGCACAGAGACAAAGACCCACTGGCGTAGCACTATCCCCCCTATCAAGCAGACGACCCGTCTGCTCTGACATACCTAGACATGAAACAAACTACAGAAATTTAAATAAATTAGTCCTCAACAAACAAAAATTTTTTCAAAAAAAAGTAACCGTAATTGTAAATCAGTTCTCAGAAACACAAAAAACTTTCATCCAGCGCGGCTTTCTTCGCTCTCGCTGGGGCGCTCTGGAGGAGGTGTGGGTGGCGGTAGATTGGCAGTGGCACCCTAGGGGCATATCCTGCCCCCAAAACCTGGCTCATGGTCACCACTGACGTCTGTTGCAATCGCCCTCACCGTCAAATGCTCGTCCTCATCTCGGGCAGCGTCTGCCACGTCCTCATCGTGCTATTGGGGCTAACGTCATCTTCTTTTTCACCATGGAACCAGAGTAGCTTCCTGGCCCATGGTAACGCCACAAACCGGTTCACGTGGACAAAGACGGTCGTAACGGCCCCACACCAAAACCAAAACCCCGCTCCCCGACGACTTACTGGACGCTCCCTTCCTCACAAATGCCCAAAATTTCACCCGCTGGGGGGGTTTTCGGGAAAATTTTC